>NW_027278787.1:0-270805 GCF_046629955.1 Centroberyx affinis
TTACTTAAAAAAAGCAGAGATTGTTACATATGATCTTTCCAATGCAATGCAAAAAGGACAAGAGTACAAAAAGCTAAAATTTAATTAAAAGAAAAAACTTAGTAAGAAAGTGCATAAACAAAGCATTCAACACAATTTATGGATGTTTCTGATGCTTATGGAGAGCCTACAAAAAGTGTAAAAGTGTAATAATCCAAAAGTTTTTCATATAAATAAATGCCCGCTTTGCTACTCTTTATTGCCGAGCGATACCATACAATAGCAATTCAACCAGTTTATAAAAGATTTTACATTTGCTGTTCTGAACATCTGGTATCAGGTAGGACATTCCCGGGAAAAACACCAGCATTGCCTTTCCAAGCTGAAAATTGCCTCTTTTTCTTTGGAACTGGTTGGTTTCGCTATTAGCCACAGTCTACATTGAGTATTCTTTATGAATTATGTTGGGCCAGTGCCTAGAATGAGTGCAAAACACCAAGGCAAACTCATTACGATGGTGTCGCCAAAATGAAGAAAAGCAGAATCTCGCTTATTATCACTTTAAGCAAAATTACTTCATACATGATGTTTTTAGTTATTTCCACCCTTGCACCCACCCTACACATACAGTATGTCTGCATATGTGTCTTGTGGCTGGCTACTGTGACAGCAGGGGGACAAGACTTAAAATAAAATAGATTAAATAAAGCCATTTAATTATTCTATTGTATTGAATTCTACTCACTCCATATCAGTTTTATTTTGACTTGGTGGGTCTGAATTCTCACCTGATATTCATGGTGGTTGGCAACGCATACATCCTTTTTAACTGTGAAGGAAACAGTAATCCTGATCAATTAATGCATTAGAAAGGTGCTTCATGGTAGTCAAATGGAACCACATGGATTCATATGCAGTTACAATAGCACTCACCCCCCCCCCCCCCCCCCCCCCCCCCCCCACACACACACACATATACATACACACTCTGTACACTCACCACAGGTATGATTGAGGCAGCAGACTCCCATAGTAGTGATTACAGTAAAACCAATAGGACAGGGGGGCACTTCAGGGCACTGCTTCACATCACACTCTGTTAGAAGACACAAATGGATGAATGAAGGAGGGAATGGTGGCACTACTAAAATAAGGACTTAAGTGCTTGTTGTCCTGTTAAATACATAGTATATTGAGAATGAAAACCATGATTATAGTATATACTTAGGACTCACCACACTTCTCCGTTGGACAGCAGCCTGTGGTGGATTTAACCTTGACCTGACCTTCATGGTCACAGCTGAGGGGTGCCAGTGTTGGACAGGGACGACTACGGCAGATGACTTGCAGTTGTTCATCACATATACACTCGTCACAGCCACTTGTCCACATCTCATTGGGCTGAGGACACACAGCAGGACACAATATTTGTTGTTGAACATGAGTCAAGCCACATATCACACCAGTGGTTATTAGCAAAGTGATTTGGTTATACCTAGTTATTCAGAAAAGGCAAAATAATTTACCTTCTTCAATATTCCATTTGGTAACAGACAGAAATCTATTGGAAAAAGAGACAAAATATTAAGACATTAAGTCAGGCTACTAAATGCTAAATGTAAATATATAATCTTAAAACTCATTTTTTAGACCTGTTTTTGGCACTGCTATTGTTGATTTTATGTTTTTTAGCACTTTGTAACTTTGTTTTCAAACTATATAAATGTATACAATTCTGATTATTTTCACACCGCATATTCTTATCATAGGTTTATCATCAAACCTGGTCTAACAGTCTCGGTTACCCCATTGCTGTGGCACTATACTCTGGACTAGCCCAAGGTTAAATGTCCATTTGAACACTTGGTCAATGTTGCAGAATATAGTCGACCTCAGGCCAGTAAGGTTGCTTCTTCGAATAAGCAAAGGCTGCCCAAAATAATCAGCAATGATCATGGGGACAAAATGGGATATAGAATTGTCTAATTTTTAGATATTCTGGTGGTTCAGTAAATCTTGCAGACAGCTACAATTTTGGTGGTTATTCTGCTTTTAACAGCCTGTCTCTCTCTCTCTCAATCATGGAGATGCTGTATCTGACACTTCCCACTTAGACATTAGCCCATATGATCCTATTCCATGCATATGCTGAAGAGGAGCGGCTCACCAGTCAAACAGCTCGTGTATAAAAATGTACATTGCCTTCCGAAGGTATTCAACCAACAGTAAAAATGTTGATATTCAATAAAAAAACAATAACAAAAAAAAAAGAAAAGAAAAGTGTAGGCATATAAAATACCATCACAATGTTTTATGAACTATAGCTCTTGCTATTCTTTATGATAACAGAACAATACTTTTTCACCCTTGAAAATTCTTTCAAGGTTATTTGAGGCAGTGAAAAAGAATATAGAATATGAATTAAAGGCAAGTTACAAGTACAACCAAAGTGCTATCAACTCTGTACTCTGTATTTAAAATCACTGTAAGGCCTGTCACATACTCAAAGCATGCAACGCACAATTACTGCTGAATGAACAACTACCAATGAAGAAGTAATTTCCTATGTAAAAAAAATGATAATGGCGGCCGGTGACTCAGTCACAAGAGACACTGGCTGATCTGAGATTATCTTCCTGACATAAAATGCTGGATGTCCCAAACATTTCTCCAGCTTAATGAGGGTAAATCTGAGGTTGTTTTATTTGGCCCCCCAAACGCCATCAGCCAGCGTCAGCATCACCTTGGCAGCGTATCAACTAATGTTACATCGACTGCTAGAAATCTGGGTGTTCTGTTTGATCCAGATCTGCTCTTTAAGAACCACGTCAAGAAAATTGTTCAGGCGTGCTTCCTCCAGTTGAGAACCATTTCTAAAATAAGGTCATTCTTATCATTTGCAGACCTTGAGAAGGTGATTCATGCTTTTATTTCAACCCACTTAGACTGTTGCAGTTCTCTCGCTAGTCGTTCCACTGTCCAAACTGAAAACTAAAGGCCACTGCGCCTTCTCATTTACAGCACCTGTACTGTGGAACAATCTGCCTGAGAAATCTGATCTTAAAGACGCACTTTTATATGATTGCCTTTTCTTAATTGTTTTGATGTTTTTATTACTGCTTTCTATTACTCATCTCTGTTTTATCATTTGGCTTGTATTCCTTTATGAATGTCTATTTCATTTATTTTCTTTTACTTTCCTTTTTAATTAGTGTACCTGTTTTATCATTTCTTCTGTAAAGCACTTGGTACCTCTGTTTCAAAAAGCGCTTTTGAAATAAAGTGATTATTATTATTGTTGTTATTATTGTATTGTCAACTTTTTCTTTTGGCGGATATATAGAAAGTATGAATGTACACATTCCTCTACAGTAGCCATTTTAAACACTATCCTCACATGTCAATGCTCCAGATAATATGTAGTACTTTCATTTTCCATACTAGCGGCTTTGCTCCCCCTTGTGGATAAATGTAGTATTACCTCAGACATGGAGCCTCAGTCCAGCAGCTATAGGAAGCTGCTGGATGTGCTTGTACTATGTAAGCAGACAGCTAAATTGCTTTTTGTATGGGATACAATTGTACATACTCCAGCATATAATCCCATTCAAACATCGATGAATGCACATAACATTATGTAATTTTTGATGATATTCAAAGGTAACCAATGGGATATCTTTACTTTTAACACAGCTTTTGCCATACTGCTATCTGCCTGTGTCTCTTACCACAGCCGTTCAGGCATTTATTGGAGTTGGCACTGAGCAGAGTGGTGTTTGGTGGGCAGTAGCAACCCTCCAGCTTCACATCTGTCATGGCACTGAACTCATTGACGGCATAGATGAACTTCTGATTGTACCTGCAGACACAATAGCACACAGGGTCAGGGTCACACTACAGAGGCAGAGCCATTTGAAATCCTCAATCCAGGATTCCACTCCACCGTTATAAGTGAATAAGAGAATGAACAATCGCTGATTCATCATTAAGGCCACTCACAATACTTATTTTGTTTATAGTACTAGAATTATAGTACCTGAGATTACAGGTAGGCTCCACCATAGGACCACAGGCTTCATATACTTTAGGACTCTGGCATTTATATTCTATGCAGACAAGAAAAGAGCATAAACCGTGGCTTTTTTATGGCATTGTTAATAAGCAATGGAAATTCAAGTGATGCAGTTGTAGAATTGTGAGAGTAGGTAATAATGCTTGTTGTTAACATTAAATATTTTCATTGCATACCACAGACTCCATTAGTGGCGTTCCTCCAGTCAACACATACTCCAGCTACAGCACAGGCGTCAGCATAGGTCTGTAAGCTGGTGCAGCCGATGATGTCAATGTGCATGTGGCACACATCAAACTCACAAGCCAAAATGAATGGCTCGTAGTCAATCACCTTGTGGCAAGCCTCAAACACACTGGGGAAGATGTGATTCTCAGTCAGTATGGAGAGTAGACACAAACTGGATACATCAATACTCATTATTAAGCTCGGAGAAGTGAATGAACTGATTTATGTGCCTCTTGTCAGGTCAGTTTCAAGGCCCTCTTAAAGGATAAGGCTGGTGTTTTTTAATGCATTGCTTACCGTCAACAAATCCTATGAAAATAACAAAATCAACAATGTGTTTGCTCTACTCCCGTTACTTTCTGACTTCCCACGTATCGTTTTTAGCCGTCAACCCGGAAGTCATTGGCTCCAACTGTAAGCTAAAAACCTTGAAATACAGCTCACAAAGACATAGTTTCAATTTTAAAAATCGCTGTTACCATGAAAAGTCAGGCTGTTGTAGTTATTACCAAATCAAATTCAAATGGGAACAAATTCTTCATTACGCCGGGGACTATTTTCGGTGCTACGGAACTACTTTCCTGAGATGGCAAACGTGTTTACAGCCGGATTATTAAGTTGTTTGAGGAAAAAGTCGGCTGGCCCTGTGCATCTTGATGATGAAATATGTTGCCCAGAGCAACGGCATGGCTCTTTGATGTGTTTTTAATCGTTTTTTAATACAATGAAGTTCTATGGCTGCTGGGACATGGCTGCATTGGACACCGGCTACATGGACGAGACTTGTTGGCAAAACCAAATCATTGCTGATTTTGTTATTTTCATAGGATTTGTTGACGGTAAGCAATGCATTAAAAAACTCCAGCCTTATCCTTTAAGACGTTTAACACCAAGTTTGTTTGAAGGGTTTTTTTCCAGACCCGAGAACATTTACGCCCTAAGTCTGACAGCGCTTCTCAATCCTGGTCCTTGGGGCCAAGAGTACTGCTGGTTTTCTATCCTACCGAATACACAATTGTGTTCACCTGACGTCCCAGGTGTAAATCAGTCCCTGATTAGATGGCTAGAATGAAAACCAGCAAGGCTTTCAGTTATGAGGACCAGGATTGAGAACCACTTTACAAGAGTTTTCAAGTGTTTCATTCTTGTGGGCTCATTTCTAAACTCTGCAGTAATATAATAATGGTCCACAAAATTTGCAACCAGGTAATTTTACCCAATTCATAAATTTACCACACATGTGAATACCGTGTCGGAGTGATAATCGATCTTTACATATTTAACACACATGCATGTGTGTCAGTACAATGGACCGTATAGATATGTCAGAGAAAACCACCTTCTTAATGCACGCCTACTGCTGCAGTTGCAATGTTGGCCATGATAAATTGAATCATACCAGATCGCAATTGGTTTTTAAAACTGCAATCAGAGTAATTCATGATTGCAAAGTCGAGTTGAGTCATATTTATTAAACATGTTTAATACATGTTTCTAATAACGGAATGTTATTTCACATTTATGAATGAGAAAACACTCTACCAGGACAGTACCCTGACAGCCCCTAATGTCACGCTAAACCTGTCGGCAGGTTTTATGAATAAGCCCTTTAGAAAGCAACATAGAATAAACCAATTTCCACCCCAGCTGCCTCAGTTTTCTACAGCAATTATACTATGCTATCAAAGTTATCAAATGATATATTGAGGTATATATTCAACACTGACACATATATTCCCTTCTCCTCATACCTGCTTTTGATGATCTCACAGATGGTTGCCTTGCAGGGAACAGGCACAGGGGGCGTTGGGGGGTGAACTGGTGGTTCACAGTGAGTGTTGTTAACGTGCCACTCGTGTGCCATGTTAGGACATGATGGATCAATTTTGCCACTGGGCAACATGCAGTCATCTTTCCGGTTGTTGTCACATGTTCCTAGAGGACACACATTATGAGTGAGATCATGGAATACCTGAAGAGCTCTAAAAACACAAAAACAGATAATCTATAGAATCATGCAACAGGTCAATTTGTTGTAAATTGTTTTTTTAATTCTAGGAAATTACAATCTTTAGCATTAGCAGAACCCTGGAAATGATAGGCTGTTATCGAACATGCATTATTTCTAGCACAAAATATTCCACTAATAAACAATACGCATTGATTTTGCTATGGTTCAGCATATGTTCAAAATCTTGCAATATAGATAACATATAGATGCTGATGTAATGGGACAAGAGACACTAGTTCCTTATGTTCCTAGGAAGGATAAGATGTTCATAATTTCTGTGAACAGCTCGACTGACCACACTGTCCCTCAGTGTTGCCTCTGAATTCGTCATAGGGCAGGTAGATGCTGAAGTGGAGCCCAGAGAAGGTGATTGTGGCATGGATGGCTGGGATGACCAGCAGTGTCTCGATACCATTGGTGGTGACACGGAAGTCATTATTCTCGTATGTAGGATCCACACGCTTGTCATTCACATAAATCTAAAACAAGAACCATTATGATATAAATGTCAAAGAACTTTCTAACTAAAGTGATTTGTGCAGTTCACTGCATCTACTGAGATAGTATCAAAGCTACTCTATAGACAGTATTACAGACTAGGATCAGGTTGCGTATGGGTACAAGTCCAAACTAGTTGCTGTGTTTGGAGGGATACAGTTAAAAAGTTGTTAGGGTTAAAAGACCTATAGGTAAAAAGGGTTAATGATGGTTGAGGGTTAATAATGCAACTCAATTACCAGATTTGTGAAATTGCCATTCTGGGTAATGAAGATCTTGTAGCTCTGGTAGAAGATGGTGAGAGACTGAGGACAGGACAGGCCATCAGGTGCACCACAGTAGTAGTTGTCAATCATAACACTGAAGTTGTATTTGGGCAGGATCTCTTTCACCAGCCAGTAGGAACAGTTGCCTTGAAAACTGTAGTAGGTACCATCAAAGGTGACATAGTGGGGGTCTCCCCAACCATAGCAGATACCTTCATACACAACAGATATTCAAATAAATATTAATACAAACACCACATATTGTTTACATAAGATCAAGTTTCCAATGATATTTTCATCAAACGATACATGGTGTCAGTAGTTCAAAATACATAAATAGATATCAAAAGTCAAATGAAACAAAGTCCAGATTCAAGATGCTGTTGCATCTTGATTCCTGAGGATTTGCTTCAGGTCAGACTTACATTGGCATTGGTACTGGAAGCAGCATCCAGACTCATCAAAGACTTTGATAGGAGGAAAGTTGTTTTCACACACTACAGGCACCACAGGTGCACAGTATGTGTGGTTATAGGATACCTCTCCATGACGACATATTCCTGTAACACACTTGCTTTCCTTCCAAATTTCACCATCCTATGAGGAGAATACATCATGATTACACAAAAAACTGGGATCTGGGATCTGGGATGTAGAGTGAACAAATTTCTTAACAAAGTAAAATACACCTAAAATACACAGAATACATCTAAGAGTAAGTACCCGTCTTGGAGGATTCACTTCAATACACTCTATAGGTGACGGTGTGGTGGTAGGTTTGGTGGTGGTGGGGGTTTGTGTTGTCTCAGTTGTAGAAGGAGCTGTTGTGGTAGGTATAGGGCAGTGGTAGGGCTCGACCACTACTTGACAGGTCTCAGTAACCTTGCAGTAACCTATGAAACACCAGCCATCATGGTCGGACACATTGTAGATTATGGAACCTAAGAAAGATGGAGGGAGATGCTGATCAGTCCATCAAGCCCAACGCTTCACTTATGCTAATATTAGATTGTGCCAAGTTCAGTACAGCCAGGTTATATGTATAGATTGACACCTGCACCCAACGCTATATTGTTAAATAAATAGGAATGGGGCAATGGAAAAACTGAACAAAACCTTAGTAGCCTATTACTGAAAAGAATTCAGATGCCTCTCAAGTCTCAGGGGTGCTTCTCAAAATATAATATGTGGGAATTTCATTCTCTTGCAAAAACAATGTTTTTTACAAGTGGACTTTGTTGGATAGTACTTTGATCTGCTCAACTCAAACAAGGCTTGCTATTACCAGAGAGAGAGAGAGAGGCCACTGTCTAGGCCTATATCACAAGGCTGATGAACAAGTACTTCTGGCCTGCAGTTACAATATTGCCTATATTGGTGCAGTCTGTTTAGTAATATTTTAAACTAATGTGTAGGTGGATTTGGAGGTAAAGTCTAGGACCAAGGGAAACTTCATGAATCATGAATCTGGGGCCATGGAATCTGGAGCCAGAGCTACCAATGCATCACTCACTTGCATAAGGAAAAAGGTAGGGCACTGGTGGTTCTCGCTAGCCCAGAACTAAATAATTATTGAGGACTGTACATTGTTGTATCCAGCCTCAGGAAGAGATACAATGACTGCATAGTGCATACTAAGAAATGTCATTAACATGGTTGATATTTTTCACATTAGCGGGAACAAATTACATTTTTGCATTTACAACAAGGTTTTCATATAATCCAGAACCATGTAGGACATGAATTTGAATCTAATAAGATCTAAAATCCTATTTTTTTTTATCATCTTATCCTATAAATGAACTTGACTTGTCACTAATTATTCATGGCTAGGGCTAAAGACAAGACCGAAATTTGGAAACAAATCTACCTTATCAGACTCATCACTTAAGGAGAGACTTATTTTTTTTAAACAAATTATTAGGAATTTAATTTTGTTTGCAGCTGAATAACACCAAAATAATAACAAGCCGCCAGGATCATTTCTGAGGTAAGTTTCCTCTGCCAGTAACTTCCCTAACCTTTCAGTTTGTTTTCTTTTCCAGTTGCTACTATAGCATACTCATACATATACTGTACATGAGTATGAGTATGACATGAGGGCTTTCAGGTGACACCTTCTGGCAGCCATATTGGAGGTCCTCAGCTTTTGGCAATTGTGATTGTGTTTCTAAACTTATGACTTGTCTCAATAGAATTCAACAGACATGGTTAGTCTGAATTGTTTTTATCTGGGAACTAATAATTTTGCCATGGATGAATGGTCGATTTTATGTTAAATAATGAGAGTGTGTGAGTAACCACATCATTGGTCAGCTAACCATCACTGTCTTGTAAACACATCTGATTTGCACACCAGCTAATCTATCTTGTAGAAGCTACTGGTTTTGGCATTAATTAGCATCAACCAGCTGGCTAGTAAGCTAGCTCAACCAAGGTGACTCTTCACCAGCTACCGTACAACACAAAGTGTTTTGGAGTAGAGGCTAGGGCTAAAGAAAAAGTTTCCTGTGAGACAGAAACCTAAATTTGAAAACAAATCTACTTAAACAGACTACTCACTCACTGTAAGAATGTTAGTGAATGGATCAGCACCCACACCACGACAAACTTTTTCAGGTATCTTTGTTTTTCTCGTGCTGGTGATGCAGAGCCTGTGCTCCAATGGACCTCAAATATGGTGACAGCCATAGTTGTTAAATTTGTGACACAACTGGAAATCCTCTGTTGTTTAAAAGTAAGTTTAGTATTCTGCACTTACCAATGGGAAAGTCTGTACCATTAAAATGGCATTTGCACACTTGATGACCAGTAGGTGGATGAGATGTTCCAGCCGTCGATACAATGAATTCAGTTGTTGAAGGGACCACTGTGGTGGTGGTTAGTGAGGTTGTGGTAGTAGGTGGCTGAGGTGTAGTTGTTGGTTCTGTTGTGGTAGCAGGTGTTGTTGTTGTTGTTGTTGTTGTTGTTGTTGTTGTTGTTGTTGTACTAGTAGGAGGTGAGGATGTTGTGGTCTTAGGTGTTGTTGTAATAACAGGTGAAGTAGTAGGTGGTGGTGTAGTTGTTGTAGGCGTAGGAGGTACAAAACACTGACAACATCTGACTCTGATCTCATAATCAAAACACTGCTGCAGAAGCCCTTGTTGTTTGTTGTTACATACAAGGCCAACTTCTTGATTGCAAGTTACAGCTTGTCCCAGCTGTGAGATGGGAAGACCTGGATATACAACAGCTCTACACTCAACTTCCTCTGGAGCTGAGCAGATTTGATAACCTGCAGAAATGATCTTCTGTATGGATTCATTGTCTCCACCATCAGGGCCAGATGTGGGCTTGCCAAGATTGATCCATTCTGACCAATCACAAGTCATTTTCCCAGGGCAGGTTGGAGTAACTGGGATCGGTGTTGTAGATGGGGTTGTAGTAATTGTTGTAGGTGGCTGAGGTGTAGCTGTTGGTTCTGTTGTGGTAGAAGGTGTTGTAGTTGTAGTTGTTGTTGTACTAGTAGGAGGTGAGGTTGTTGTGGTCCTAGGTGTTGTCGTAGATGGGGGTGTAGTAATTGTTGTAGTTGGCTGAGGTGTAGCTGTTGATTTTGTTGTGGTAGAAGGTGTTGTAGTTGGTGTTGTTGTTGTTGTTGTACTAGTAGGAGGTGAGGTTGTTGTGGTCTTAGGTGTTGTTGTAGTAACAGGTGAAGTAGTAGGTGGTGGTGTAGTTGTTGTAGGCGTAGGAGGTACAAAACACTGACAACATCTGACTCTGATCTCATAATCAAAACACTGCTGCAGAAGCCCTTGTTGTTTGTTGTTACATACAAGGCCAACTTCTTGATTGCAAGTTACAGCTTGTCCCAGCTGTGAGATGGAAAGACCTGGATATACAACAGCTCTACACTCAACTTCCTCTGGAGCTGAGCAGATTTGATAACCTGCAGAAATGATCTTCTGTATGGATTCATTGTCTCCACCATCAGGGCCAGATGTGGGCTTGCCAAGATTGATCCATTCTGACCAATCACAAGTCATTTTCCCAGGGCAGGTTGGAGTAACTGGGATCGGTGTCGTAGATGGGGTTGAAGTAATTGTTGTAGGTGGCTGAGGTGTAGCTGTTGATTTTGTTGTGGTAGAAGGTGTTGTAGTTGGTGTTGTTGTTGTTGTACTAGTAGGAGGTGAGGTTGTTGTGATCTTAGGTGTTGTTGTAGTAACAGGTGAAGTAGTAGGTGGTGGTGTAGTTGTTGTAGGCGTAGGAGGTACAAAACACTGACAACATCTGACTCTGATCTCATAATCAAAACACTGCTGCAGAAGCCCTTGTTGTTTGTTGTTACATACAAGGCCAACTTCTTGATTGCAAGTTACAGCTTGTCCCAGCTGTGAGATGGAAAGACCTGGATATACAACAGCTCTACACTCAACTTCCTCTGGAGCTGAGCAGATTTGATAACCTGCAGAAATGATCTTCTGTATGGATTCATTGTCTCCACCATCAGGGCCAGATGTGGGCTTGCCAAGATTGATCCATTCTGACCAATCACAAGTCATTTTCCCAGGGCAGGTTGGAGTAACTGGGATCGGTGTCGTAGATGGGGTTGAAGTAATTGTTGTAGGTGGCTGAGGTGTAGCTGTTGATTTTGTTGTGGTAGAAGGTGTTGTAGTTGGTGTTGTTGTTGTTGTTGTTGTTGTACTAGTAGGAGGTGAGGTTGTTGTGGTCTTAGGTGTTGTTGTAGTAACAGGTGAAGTAGTAGGTGGTGGTGAAGTTGTTGTAGGCGTAGGAGGTACAAAACACTGACAACATCTGACTCTGATCTCATAATCAAAACACTGCTGCAGAAGCCCTTGTTGTTTGTTGTTACATACAAGGCCAACTTCTTGATTGCAAGTTACAGCTTGTCCCAGCTGTGAGATGGGAAGACCTGGATATACAACAGCTCTACACTCAACTTCCTCTGGAGCTGAGCAGATTTGATAACCTGCAGAAATGATCTTCTGTATGGATTCATTGTCTCCACCATCAGGGCCAGATGTGGGCTTGCCAAGATTGATCCATTCTGACCAATCACAAGTCATTTTCCCAGGGCAGGTTGGAGTAACTGGGATCGGTGTCGTAGATGGGGTTGAAGTAATTGTTGTAGGTGGCTGAGGTGTAGCTGTTGATTTTGTTGTGGTAGAAGGTGTTGTAGTTGGTGTTGTTGTTGTTGTTGTACTAGTAGGAGGTGAGGTTGTTGTGGTCTTAGGTGTTGTTGTAGTAACAGGTGAAGTAGTAGGTGGTGGTGAAGTTGTTGTAGGCGTAGGAGGTACAAAACACTGACAACATCTGACTCTGATCTCATAATCAAAACACTGCTGCAGAAGCCCTTGTTGTTTGTTGTTACATACAAGGCCAACTTCTTGATTGCAAGTTACAGCTTGTCCCAGCTGTGAGATGGGAAGACCTGGATATACAACAGCTCTACACTCAACTTCCTCTGGAGCTGAGCAGATTTGATAACCTGCAGAAATGATCTTCTGTATGGATTCATTGTCTCCACCATCAGGGCCAGATGTGGGCTTGCCAAGATTGATCCATTCTGACCAATCACAAGTCATTTTCCCAGGGCAGGTTGGAGTAACTGGGATCGGTGTCGTAGATGGGGTTGAAGTAATTGTTGTAGGTGGCTGAGGTGTAGCTGTTGATTTTGTTGTGGTAGAAGGTGTTGTAGTTGGTGTTGTTGTTGTTGTTGTACTAGTAGGAGGTGAGGTTGTTGTGGTCTTAGGTGTTGTTGTAGTAACAGGTGAAGTAGTAGGTGGTGGTGAAGTTGTTGTAGGCGTAGGAGGTACAAAACACTGACAACATCTGACTCTGATCTCATAATCAAAACACTGCTGCAGAAGCCCTTGTTGTTTGTTGTTACATACAAGGCCAACTTCTTGATTGCAAGTTACAGCTTGTCCCAGCTGTGAGATGGGAAGACCTGGATATACAACAGCTCTACACTCAACTTCCTCTGGAGCTGAGCAGATTTGATAACCTGCAGAAATTATCTTCTGTATGGATTCATTGTCTCCACCATCAGGGCCAGATGTGGGCTTGCCAAGATTGATCCATTCTGACCAATCACAAGTCATTTTCCCAGGGCAGGTTGGAGTAACTGGGATCGGTGTCGTAGATGGGGTTGAAGTAATTGTTGTAGGTGGCTGAGGTGTAGCTGTTGATTTTGTTGTGGTAGAAGGTGTTGTAGTTGGTGTTGTTGTTGTTGTTGTACTAGTAGGAGGTGAGGTTGTTGTGGTCTTAGGTGTTGTTGTAGTAACAGGTGAAGTAGTAGGTGGTGGTGAAGTTGTTGTAGGCGTAGGAGGTACAAAACACTGACAACATCTGACTCTGATCTCATAATCAAAACACTGCTGCAGAAGCCCTTGTTGTTTGTTGTTACATACAAGGCCAACTTCTTGATTGCAAGTTACAGCTTGTCCCAGCTGTGAGATGGGAAGACCTGGATATACAACAGCTCTACACTCAACTTCCTCTGGAGCTGAGCAGATTTGATAACCTGCAGAAATGATCTTCTGTATGGATTCATTGTCTCCACCATCAGGGCCAGATGTGGGCTTGCCAAGATTGATCCATTCTGACCAATCACAAGTCATTTTCCCAGGGCAGGTTGGAGTAACTGGGATCGGTGTCGTAGATGGGGTTGAAGTAATTGTTGTAGGTGGCTGAGGTGTAGCTGTTGATTTTGTTGTGGTAGAAGGTGTTGTAGTTGGTGTTGTTGTTGTTGTTGTACTAGTAGGAGGTGAGGTTGTTGTGGTCTTAGGTGTTGTTGTAGTAACAGGTGAAGTAGTAGGTGGTGGTGAAGTTGTTGTAGGCGTAGGAGGTACAAAACACTGACAACATCTGACTCTGATCTCATAATCAAAACACTGCTGCAGAAGCCCTTGTTGTTTGTTGTTACATACAAGGCCAACTTCTTGATTGCAAGTTACAGCTTGTCCCAGCTGTGAGATGGAAAGACCTGGATATACAACAGCTCTACACTCAACTTCCTCTGGAGCTGAGCAGATTTGATAACCTGCAGAAATTATCTTCTGTATGGATTCATTGTCTCCACCATCAGGGCCAGATGTGGGCTTGCCAAGATTGATCCATTCTGACCAATCACAAGTCATTTTCCCAGGGCAGGTTGGAGTAATTGGGATCGGTGTTGTAGATGGGGTTGTAGTAATTGTTGTAGGTGGCTGAGGTGTAGCTGTTGGTTCTGTTGTGGTAGAAGGTGTTGTAGTTGGAGTTGTTGTTGTACTAGTAGGAGGTGAGGTTGTTGTGGTCCTAGGTGTTGTCGTAGATGGGGATGTAGTAATTGTTGTAGTTGGCTGAGGTGTAGCTGTTGATTTTGTTGTGGTAGAAGGTGTTGTAGTTGGTGTTGTTGTTGTTGTTGTTGTACTAGTAGGAGGTGAGGTTGTTGTGGTCTTAGGTGTTGTTGTAGTAACAGGTGAAGTAGTAGGTGGTGGTGTAGTTGTTGTAGGCGTAGGAGGTACAAAACACTGACAACATCTGACTCTGATCTCATAATCAAAACACTGCTGCAGAAGCCCTTGTTGTTTGTTGTTACATACAAGGCCAACTTCTTGATTGCAAGTTACAGCTTGTCCCAGCTGTGAGATGGAAAGACCTGGATATACAACAGCTCTACACTCAACTTCCTCTGGAGCTGAGCAGATTTGATAACCTGCAGAAATGATCTTCTGTATGGATTCATTGTCTCCACCATCAGGGCCAGATGTGGGCTTGCCAAGATTGATCCATTCTGACCAATCACAAGTCATTTTCCCAGGGCAGGTTGGAGTAATTGGGATCGGTGTTGTAGATGGGGTTGTAGTAATTGTTGTAGGTGGCTGAGGCGTAGCTGTTGGTTCTGTTGTGGTAGAAGGTGTTGTTGTACTAATCAGAGGTGAGGTTGTTGTGGTCCTAGGTGTTGTCGTAGATGGGGTTGTAGTAATTTTTGTAGTTGGCTGAGGTGTAGCTGTAGGTTCTGTTGTGGTAGAAGGTGTTGTAGTTGGTGTTGTTGTTGTTGTTGTACTAGTAGGAGGTGAGGTTGTTGTGGTCCTAGGTGTTGTTGTCGTAGTAACAGGTGAAGTAGTAGGTGGTGGTGTAGTTGTTGTTGTAGGCGTAGGAGGTACAAAACACTGACAACATCTGACTCTGATCTCATAATCAAAACACTGCTGCAGAAGCCCTTGTTGTTTGTTGTTACATACAAGGCCAACTTCTTGATTGCAAGTTATAGCTTGTCCCAACTGTGAGATGGAAAGACCTGGGTACACAACAGCTCTACACTCAACTTCTTCTGGAGCTGAGCAGATTTGATAACCTGCAGAAATGATCTTCTGTATGGATTCATTGTCTCCACCATCAGGGCCAGATGTGGGCTTGCCAAGATTGATCCATTCTGACCAATCACAAGTCATTTTCCCAGGGCAGGTTGGAGTAATTGGGATCGGTGTCGTAGATAGGGTTGTAGTAATTGTTGTAGGTGGCTGAGGTGTAGCTGTTGGTTCTGTTGTGGTAGAAGGTGTTGTAGTTGGAGTTGTTGTTGTTGTACTAGTAGGAGGTGAGGATGTTGTGGTCCTAGGTGTTGTCGTAGATGGGGGTGTAGTAATTGTTGTAGTTGGCTGAGGTGTAGCTGTTGATTTTGTTGTGGTAGAAGGTGTTGTATTTGGTGTTGTTGTTGTTGTACTAGTAGGAGGTGAGGTTGTTGTGGTCTTAGGTGTTGTTGTTGTAGTAACAGGTGAAGTAGTAGGTGGTGGTGTAGTTGTTGTAGGCGTAGGAGGTACAAAACACTGACAACATCTGACTCTGATCTCATAATCAAAACACTGCTGCAGAAGCCCTTGTTGTTTGTTGTTACATACAAGGCCAACTTCTTGATTGCAAGTTACAGCTTGTCCCAGCTGTGAGATGGAAAGACCTGGATATACAACAGCTCTACACTCAACTTCCTCTGGAGCTGAGCAGATTTGATAACCTGCAGAAATGATCTTCTGTATGGATTCATTGTCTCCACCATCAGGGCCAGATGTGGGCTTGCCAAGATTGATCCATTCTGACCAATCACATGTCATTTTCCCAGGGCAGGTTGGAGTAATTGGGATCGGTGTTGTAGATAGAGTTGAAGTAATTGTTGTAGGTGGCTGAGGTGTAGCTGTTGGTTCTGTTGTGGTAGAAGGTGTTGTAGTTGGAGTTGTTGTTGTACTAGTAGGAGGTGAGGTTGATGTGGTCCTAGGTGTTGTTGTCGTAGTAACAGGTGAAGTAGTAGGTGGTGGTGTAGTTGTTGTTGTAGGCGTAGGAGGTACAAAACACTGACAACATCTGACTCTGATCTCATAATCAAAACACTGCTGCAGAAGCCCTTGTTGTTTGTTGTTACATACAAGGCCAACTTCTTGATTGCAAGTTATAGCTTGTCCCAACTGTGAGATGGAAAGACCTGGATATACAACAGCTCTACACTCAACTTCCTCTGGAGCTGAGCAGATTTGATAACCTGCAGAAATGATCTTCTGTATGGATTCATTGTCTCCACCATCAGGGCCAGATGTGGGCTTGCCAAGATTGATCCATTCTGACCAATCACAAGTCATTTTCCCAGGGCAGGTTGGAGTAATTGGGATCGGTGTTGTAGATGGGGTTGTAGTAATTGTTGTAGGTGGCTGAGGCGTAGCTGTTGGTTCTGTTGTGGTAGAAGGTGTTGTTGTACTAATCGGAGGTGAGGTTGTTGTGGTCCTAGGTGTTGTCGTAGATGGGGTTGTAGTAATTTTTGTAGTTGGCTGAGGTGTAGCTGTAGGTTCTGTTGTGGTAGAAGGTGTTGTAGTTGGTGTTGTTGTTGTTGTTGTACTAGTAGGAGGTGAGGTTGTTGTGGTCCTAGGTGTTGTTGTCGTAGTAACAGGTGAAGTAGTAGGTGGTGGTGTAGTTGTTGTTGTAGGCGTAGGAGGTACAAAACACTGACAACATCTGACTCTGATCTCATAATCAAAACACTGCTGCAGAAGCCCTTGTTGTTTGTTGTTACATACAAGGCCAACTTCTTGATTGCAAGTTATAGCTTGTCCCAACTGTGAGATGGAAAGACCTGGGTACACAACAGCTCTACACTCAACTTCTTCTGGAGCTGAGCAGATTTGATAACCTGCAGAAATGATCTTCTGTATGGATTCATTGTCTCCACCATCAGGGCCAGATGTGGGCTTGCCAAGATTGATCCATTCTGACCAATCACAAGTCATTTTCCCAGGGCAGGTTGGAGTAATTGGGATCGGTGTCGTAGATGGGGTTGTAGTAATTGTTGTAGGTGGCTGAGGTGTAGCTGTTGGTTCTGTTGTGGTAGAAGGTGTTGTAGTTGGAGTTGTTGTTGTTGTTGTACTAGTAGGAGGTGAGGATGTTGTGGTCCTAGGTGTTGTCGTAGATGGGGGTGTAGTAATTGTTGTAGTTGGCTGAGGTGTAGCTGTTGATTTTGTTGTGGTAGAAGGTGTTGTAGTTGGTGTTGTTGTTGTTGTACTAGTAGGAGGTGAGGTTGTTGTGGTCTTAGGTGTTGTTGTTGTAGTAACAGGTGAAGTAGTAGGTGGTGGTGTAGTTGTTGTAGGCGTAGGAGGTACAAAACACTGACAACATCTGACTCTGATCTCATAATCAAAACACTGCTGCAGAAGCCCTTGTTGTTTGTTGTTACATACAAGGCCAACTTCTTGATTGCAAGTTACAGCTTGTCCCAGCTGTGAGATGGAAAGACCTGGATATACAACAGCTCTACACTCAACTTCCTCTGGAGCTGAGCAGATTTGATAACCTGCAGAAATGATCTTCTGTATGGATTCATTGTCTCCACCATCAGGGCCAGATGTGGGCTTGCCAAGATTGATCCATTCTGACCAATCACATGTCATTTTCCCAGGGCAGGTTGGAGTAATTGGGATCGGTGTTGTAGATAGAGTTGAAGTAATTGTTGTAGGTGGCTGAGGTGTAGCTGTTGGTTCTGTTGTGGTAGAAGGTGTTGTAGTTGGAGTTGTTGTTGTTGTACTAGTAGGAGGTGAGGTTGTTGTGGTCCTAGGTGTTGTCGTAGATGGGGTTGTAGTAATTGTTGTAGTTGGCTGAGGTGTAGCTGTTGGTTCTGTTGTGGTAGAAGGTGTTGTAGTTGGTGTTGTTGTTGTTGTTGTTGTTGTTGTACTAGTAGGAGGTGAGGTTGATGTGGTCCTAGGTGTTGTTGTCGTAGTAACAGGTGAAGTAGTAGGTGGTGGTGTAGTTGTTGTTGTAGGCGTAGGAGGTACAAAACACTGACAACATCTGACTCTGATCTCATAATCAAAACACTGCTGCAGAAGCCCTTGTTGTTTGTTGTTACATACAAGGCCAACTTCTTGATTGCAAGTTACAGCTTGTCCCAGCTGTGAGATGGAAAGACCTGGATATACAACAGCTCTACACTCAACTTCCTCTGGAGCTGAGCAGATTTGATAACCTGCAGAAATGATCTTCTGTATGGATTCATTGTCTCCACCATCAGGGCCAGATGTGGGCTTGCCAAGATTGATCCATTCTGACCAATCACATGTCATTTTCCCAGGGCAGGTTGGAGTAATTGGGATCGGTGTTGTAGATAGAGTTGAAGTAATTGTTGTAGGTGGCTGAGGTGTAGCTGTTGGTTCTGTTGTGGTAGAAGGTGTTGTAGTTGGAGTTGTTGTTGTTGTACTAGTAGGAGGTGAGGTTGTTGTGGTCCTAGGTGTTGTCGTAGATGGGGTTGTAGTAATTGTTGTAGTTGGCTGAGGTGTAGCTGTTGGTTCTGTTGTGGTAGAAGGTGTTGTAGTTGGTGTTGTTGTTGTTGTTGTTGTTGTACTAGTAGGAGGTGAGGTTGATGTGGTCCTAGGTGTTGTTGTCGTAGTAACAGGTGAAGTAGTAGGTGGTGGTGTAGTTGTTGTTGTAGGCGTAGGAGGTACAAAACACTGACAACATCTGACTCTGATCTCATAATCAAAACACTGCTGCAGAAGCCCTTGTTGTTTGTTGTTACATACAAGGCCAACTTCTTGATTGCAAGTTATAGCTTGTCCCAACTGTGAGATGGAAAGACCTGGATATACAACAGCTCTACACTCAACTTCTTCTGGAGCTGAGCAGATTTGATAACCTGCAGAAATGATCTTCTGTATGGATTCATTGTCTCCACCATCAGGGCCAGATGTGGGCTTGCCAAGATTGATCCATTCTGACCAATCACAAGTCATTTTCCCAGGGCAGGTTGGAGTAATTGGGATCGGTGTCGTAGATGGGGTTGTAGTAATTGTTGTAGGTGGCTGAGGTGTAGCTGTTGGTTCTGTTGTGGTAGAAGGTGTTGTAGTTGGAGTTGTTGTTGTTGTTGTACTAGTAGGAGGTGAGGATGTTGTGGTCCTAGGTGGTGTTGTTGTAGTCACAGTTGTTGTATCTACATAAGGTGTAGTTGTTTCTGTTGTGGTAGAAGGTGTTGTTGTACTAGTAGGAGTTGAGGGTGTTGTGGTCCTAGGTGTTGCTGTTGTTGTAGTCACAGTTGTAGTAGTAGTTGATGGTGGTGTAGTTGTTATGGTAGAAGTAGAATATGGCTTCGTACTTGTCATAGTTGTACTCGTGGTAGGTGTCTGTGTTGTTGTGGTAGGCAAAGGTTTTGGTGTTGTGATGTTGCATTCCACTGTTTTACAGCACTTAACCTTTATTTCATAGTCATAACATATAGGGGGAAATTGTTTTTTGTTCTGACATACGAGTCCAATTTTGTTGTTACATTCTACAGTTTGCCCCAATTTAGATAGTGGAACCCTTGGATAATGCACAGCCTGACACTCCACTGCCACTGGCTTCTCACAGATGTCATATCCTTTCTGGATGATTCTTTTAATGGTTTCATTGTCACCACCTCCAGGGCCATACTGCGGGTAGTCTACACTTATCCAGTGTGACCAGTAACATGAGGTTCCACAAGGTGTTTGAGTCTCCGTAATAGTTTTGGTTGTTGTTAGTGGTATTGTAGTGGGTTTTGTTGGTATGGATGATTGAGGTTGTGTTGTTGGGGTTGGAGCAGGCTTGGTTGGGCAAGCATTAGAGTCACAACAGAGAACTCTGACTTGATAATTGAAGCACAGTGCCAGTGGCCCTGACTGGTCTTTGTTTCTGCATGTCAGTCCCTTGGCCAGGTCACACTGCACCACTTGTCCCACATGCTCAATGGTCACGTTAGGGAACTTCTCAGCTCTGCACTGGATCTGACTTGGATTATCACATATTAAGTGTCCTGCTTCTCTAATCTTGTCGTAAGTTTCAGAGTCTCCTCCAGGAGTTCCAAGCGTGGGGAAGCTGGTATCGTACCACGGTGACCATTTGCAGGGACTACATGTGACTGGCTCTGCAGACACACATGACACAGGTGTTGGTTGTCTGTTAAGTGTTACATTATATAACTGAATAACTCAGCATTGTCAAAATAGCACTGCACATACCTGGTGTGGTTGATGTAAAAACAAAAGTGCTTGGGGACTGGCTGGTTACAGTTGTGGGTGTAGTTGTGGTTGTAGTGGGCATAGGTGTTGTTGGTGTGGTTACTGGGCATGGGTATATCTTCCTGTCAATGGTACCATTCTTCCCACACACTGCTATGATGCAGTTACCAAGCCCATCTGTTGTGTTGTAGATGGTATGGCCAGGGGGATATTTGTTTCCATCATATGTGCAAGTACAAGCTGTAAAGCGGGATATTTTATTAGCATAATATGACCAAACAAAAAAAATGTATTTCTATTAATTAATTAATCTCTTCATACCTTGGGCATCATAATGACATTGGATGGTCATGGAATTGCATGTGCTTCAGGAGAGAAAACATGAAAAATATATTTTCAGTTTTCATTTTTGAAACAGTTATATTAAGTAGCATATGTCCAATATACTAGACCTACCATGCATGACAGTTTTCTGTTGTTGGCACTTTGTCACCGTTATTATAGTGTTTCCTTTCTTTATCATAGCAGCCACATTGTTCGTTTGAAACACACTTCATGATATCTTCATCAAAGTACGGCTGAGCAGGAGGGCATTTTGGATAGCAACCTAATAGAAAAACAAACTGTTCATACACTGCAACAAATTATCACAAACTTGTTGGCATTGTTATATGCCTTTGTTTAAAAGAAAGCTCAAAAAACAAAAACATGCTTGATGCTAGGTAACCATTTTCAGTACAACTGTTGACAAATGTAGAATTTTTTTCCCCATTCTGAGATGAATGCTTGGTGAAGAAAACCATTTTAATTTCAAATATCAATTCATGTCTCGAATAAGCTTAGTTGGTTTGATTAGCAGTTCAGCTTAAGTTACAAAAACATGATCATGTACCTTCTAGAGGAGGTATCTGTGTAGAGCAGCTGCCTGAGGGGTTCCTGCAGGTTTTCATACAAGGAGAGCCACATGGCTTGTAGTGCCACTCACATTCACCAGGGGGATTGTAATAGTCACAGAAGAGAGCTGGAAAAGATAGATATACTCATTCAGTATGGGCTTGATTCAAACTATTCAATGTCTACAGTGAGGATTTAAGGCATACATTCGCTTGCACACAAATTTATTCAAAACCATTTTTATTCTTGTCTTTGTTCATTCCCATTGTGGAAAATTGGGTATTTGACTTTTCCCCTTTTGATGTCTTTCTGCTGAGGCATTGCCTTTAAATAAAGCATTAATTAAGTTTCGGTTAGGATGATGGCACACAAACTGCATTGGTAACATGCCCATGGGACATTAAATGGATAAAAACACAATACAATATACTTTACAAAATCTGAAATGTTCTAGAGGGTTTGCAGTTGCATTGCAACTCCCCTAGCAACCATAATTGGCACTATCATGGTCCATTGGAGAATTGGCTGGGCACAAATAATGTCCATATAATATTAATAATAACATTAATATATAACAACCAGGCTAGGAAAAGAGCCAATAAAGATAGTTGTGGTGTGACCAGTCTGATAAGGCAGACTGTTTCCAAATTTAATTTAGGTTTATGCTGTCTTTTCCTTTTCCTATAAATATATATAAGTATATAATTTTGCTGTTGGCGCTCTGAGGATTTTTGCCACTAAAAAAAGCAAAAACAACAAAATCCTTGATTTTATCCAGGTTGGGGACAGAGATGAATATTAAACTTTGCTGTAGGACAGTGGCAAAACCACTTTTGAAGGCTTGTTATGCAGCAACAGAATGGGCTAGAGACATGGGGTCAACTTTTCTAGAAAGCTATTGAGCTGTACTTTTATAGGGGTGGGGTTACTGATAGGGGATACCACTGAGTAGGGTTGAAATGCAATATTTTCTGAAATTCCCCTGCTTCCCACTAAGATGGGTCAAATCAGACAAAATATTTGTTTTTTCCACCCTCAAATACCCTAGTTATAATGTCAGTTCCATGTTTACAACGTCCACTATGGGAGAAACAACAATAAAACTACAAACCTACACAGCAGCACATTTATTGTGAAGTGCTAAACAGCGCAAACTGTAGTTTTTTTGGGTGGCCTAAGGTTAGCTTAGGCAAACTGCTCAATATTGCAAAGATGTTAATGTTATAAGAGGATATAAGCAAAAAATTCAGCTATGTTTTATGGAAAGAAAGGGGTATGTTCAATAACTTAATGGATTATGCAACATTTAAAGACAGAACTCCCGGCTACGTTCTTCTATTCAGCAGAGCACAGGAATATGGATGGTTCCACCAGGCTATGATGTACCCACCTCTAATTTGAATTGGTTAATTCCTTCATTTGTGTTATTAGGGATATTTTGCGCTGGTGTGTCTTTTGCCTCCCAGCTTATCCTTTCATGCATTTGGATGTTTGTTTAACCTTAATGATGCAGACCTGAAAGGCACAGTGGACTATCTATCTGCATAAAAATTAGTTCAGTCCAGATGTAGGCTGAATTTTTATGAGATATGAGAGTTGGAATTTTTCACCATCCCTGGGTACTCACGGCAGATCTTTGGGGTTCTCCATGGTATACAGACTCCAGCTTCATTACAGGATTCAGCATAGGCAGCCACAGCAGTGCAGAAACATTCACAGTCTCCACCAGTGTCACAAGCACATGAGTCAAACACACATGCATCATAGTATGGAGTGGGATCCACCTAGAGACAATAGTGTGACTGGTCACATATTGTAGTTACATATTATCCTATCCTTTCCTATCCTATCCTATCCTATCCTATCCTATGGTTTCTATCTACCTCTATCAGTGATCAGTAAGAATTCAACCACCACACACACACACACACACACACACATCAATAATCCAGTCAATCCCCCCACAGATATGTTATCGTCATTCTGCTATGAGGAATTAAAAAACATACTTACTGACACTTTAATCTGTTAAAGTTTTATATTGTAACTGAAACATACAGAAAAGCAGTTTAATTTCATCAATAACTTACCATGGAGTGGCAGGCTGAGAAGACTTGACTCTGTATGATGCTGCACTGTTTCTGAGACCAGGACTGTCTGTATGGGTTTGCAGTGCAGGGGTTTCTGCTGAGATGGGCGTCCGGGCAGCTGGGAGAATTTTTCCAGCTGTTGCCAAACACCAAAGGATTGACTACCACAGCATGGCTCCTTGTAGTGAAGTCGTTATTTGCATTGCCATCATAGTTGCCACACAGCCCACACACATGACCCTGAAAAAAAAAAGTTATTTTGTGCTCAATTCATGTTGCCCAATTTAAGTAGCAACACCCTAACCTTGACATCCAATCCTAAACCTTGATGTTTTTCATGGTTGGTTACCTTATATTTGGGGCTGAGCTTGATAAATAGGCTGGTCCTCTTGTCCCACATGAGGATGAGTCCATTGTTGGCTTCAATTACCAGGTAGATGCCCATAGTGCTAATATGGTATGGTGCTGTTTCTTCATTCCCACTTGAAAGTACCTGGTAGCTCTCCTCTGTTAGAATCAATTCTGCACTCTGAAGAAAAGAAGACATTTTGATTGATAACCAGTGTTTTGTGAGCACTTTGTTGTTATATCTACAATATCTACAACTTAATTAAGGTCTAAATTAAACTGTCAAAACATAACAACATAAAATAAATAATTAACCAATTGAAACTGTTATCTTCCTTGCACTGACATATGGCTAAAGCTTGTGCTGTAAAAATGTAGTGGAAAATTCACATGAAAAAAAAAGAATTAGAGCCAAAAGAATCAAAGACATTTTGTTGTTCAAAATTTTGCCAGCATAAGATTTTATTGGTTTTCGGCTCATACAGCGTCCAAGTGTGTTTCATGAATTTGCATTGTGTGTTGCACACAGACCTGTATAGTTGTTTGTACTGTTTGAAAAGGTGTAATATGAATCATTTACCCCCAGGAAGATCTTGATGGTCTTAGAGCAGGTGGTTCCTGTGGTTCCACAGGGAACGTTCTCACTGACCACTCTGAAGCTTCCATTGCCCTGGACATTTCCACAGTAGTCCTGAAGAAGGATACACACACACACAATTTATGGCATTGACAAAAATTGTCATGTTACTTTGACACGGTCCAGTGACTTGAATTACACAATGCTAACATTTATCATGTTAGACTTTTCTTTTTATGGCGTACAAGTGGGCAAAGTGTAACTGCCCATCAACTTTTTATCTTTTTGGGAGCGGGAATATTTTTATCTGTAAAACTGAACTTCAGTACAAGTGCAGAAGCATGGAGGGCACAGTCAAGAATTTAAGGGGTAATCTACAGCAAGATGGTCATTACCACAACAGCGTGAATCAAGACCCTGATGCGTAGTGGAGGCTCCCTGCACACAGGTACTTACCATGGACATTAATCTTTTGACAAAAAATATTGATTAAAAATGATTTTATTACAAACTACAGTAATGTACCAGCTTCCACCAGGACTGTATGCAGTAACCAAGGAGTAACAACCTTTTGGACCCAAGGTGTTGCCAGTTAGTCAAGAAGATGGACCAAACTAACTGACTAGAGAGTGATATTATTGAAGTATCTACAATCATCACTTGAAAGAATGGTACAGAATACATTATTATCTGAAAAATTCATATCATTTTCATTACATTGTTTACAAACTGATCAATTTTGCTGATTGTAAATGTAAAGTGTCGTACCTGAGCGAGAGTGTATTCACAGCTGCCATCAAAGGTGAAGCGCTTGCCATCAAAAGTGATGTAGTGTCCGTCACCATAGACAGAGCAGGTTCCATGGCACAGGTTGGTAGTACACTGCCACTTCCTGTCTTTACAAGTGCTGTAAATGAATGAAGATGAAATGGGATTAGGTTTCCAATAAAAGGCATGATGTTCTTTTTTGTACATCTCTCTGTTACAAGCAGGTACAGATGGAGATTTAACCAAAATAACTCTGCATTCACGTCTTTCTAAGTCAACAACACACTTTAATTCCACTTGAGGTTCACTTACCAGGTGTTGCAGTCCACCTTGATGCTTTCTCCAGGCTGGTAAGGGGCACTATTGTGAACACAGGGACAGACCTCTGGTTTGATGCAGCCTCCTTTACTGTCAGATACCATTCCAGATGGACACATACAGCCAGATATACACTCTGTGCTCACCTGGAGAAGACAATGTAAACTTGAGTAACAATGTGAAAGTGATGCTCAACCCACAGTCATATGTACAATTCATAGCAACTAACTGCAATGGTTTGCCAAATCAGTGCAGCTCCAGCAGCAAGATGTTTTATTTATATATAAACTAATAATTTGCTGTTGCATGCAGTATTTCATTCCAACTGGCGAAAAGGTGACTCACGCAGGCCATGTCTAATGTGTTGCAGCTCTTCTGACACTCAGATCCTGTTGCAGAAGGTCCAGCAGCAGAGCAGTTGAAAAACACCATGGGGGCAGCACAGGCTGCAGAAGGAGATACAATACTGATATTACTTCATTGTTTCTTTTACAAATGTATTGTGGTCTCTAGCTATTATTTTAAGCATGACATTTAGAGAATAGCATTCAAAACCATTCTCTAAAGAGGGCTACCACAGCATTTGAGTATTATAGGGTACTATTAGGAAACATTTGAACACTCATATACTAGGCCACTACATAGCAGGAGCACCTATTTTTCTAAGTGCTTTTGTATCATTAAACTTACATGGCTGTTTGTTAGACTCTCCAATGCAGCTGAGTTTGCCTTCCTTACAGGTGCTAGTATAAGAAAACGAAAAATACATCACGATGCATGCATCACATTAGTTCATCATTTATGATATTGGCACATCGTAAACGTGTTGTTCAGCTTCAGACTAAGGCACGAGGCATAACGTATTCTCATTTAAAGTTTAGAACCTACCGAAACGCATACAATAACGTTTGAACATCTGCTTATATAATATGCAATTTTCATACCACATGAGTCCGTCCTTGCTCATGACCTGCCCAGGAAGCACCACCGAACCCTTGTCATGACAGGGGCAGCCATTAGAAGGCACACACTTTCCAGAGTCATCCAGGTAGGTTCCCTCTGCACAGATACAGCCATCGACTGGCGGGAAGGAGAGGTGACAGCTGGGATCTGTGGTGCTGAGGCAGCGGCAGGTCCGGCTGTTGGACGTAATGCTGTCGGAGTAGACCATGCTGCTAGGGCATGAGCTGGCATACTTGCCTGAGGAGGTAAGACCACAAGTATCATTGAAAAGGTGTTGAGTGGCTCAGGGGTCTAAGGTGCGTACCATGTAAACGCAACGTCCGGGGTTTGAATCTGACCCAAGAGCTTTGTCGCATGTCATCCAACCTTTACTGTCTCTCTTCACTAATGTCTATCTAATAAAGGCAAAAATGCCCCCAAAAAAATTCTAAAAAAAAAACCGAAAAGATGTTGAGATTGTTGGATTACAACAAAACAAGTGGAGATATTTGACATATGTTGTGAACATGACAAAAAAGTAATCTTTGTACAACCGTGTGTATGCACCAGGTGTGTCAGAGGAAGAGGGCAAAGTAGAAATCTGCAGACTCCCGCACACTGTTGTGCCATTTAATAAAATTCTTGTAAGTGATGACGGTGGGAGTCTACATATGTTGTGAGCATAAAAGATACACAAAACAAAGGAAAACAGCAATTTCTATTCAGAATTAATGGGCTTGTATCTCCACAAATCCTAAAATGCTGGTATGTCCTGTTTTGGAGGTTTGGAGGTGTCCACTAGTGTTATATAAAAAAAAAAATCTTTGGTGAGCATACAGTAGGCTATGTGAATAATTTATCTAATGTAAGACCAGATTGACAGTTTTCTATTTTACTTGAATAGCAGCCATATTGTCATCATTACTCACCGCAAATGGCCTTCCTCCAGCCGCTGATCTGGATCCCTGCAGCTGAACAGGCATGGACGTAGGAGGAGACTGCTGCACACATGCAGGCCTCGCTGTTCTCACAGTTACAGCTGTCATACATGCAGTTCTGTGAGGAGACAAAATACAGAAACTTCCTCTTTGAACAGGTGGTGAATATAGTATTTTTTTAAATCTGTTTATTAGCTTTTACTCTACTGTTCTTTAATCTTTCTTGGTGTGTTTGTTGTTGCTGCTGTGACAACAGCTTTCCCTTGTTCCTATAACTCCTTCTGTTAACAGCCAACAACTGACAATTGTGGTGATGATCAGGGCTACACTCAAGACCTCCTTAGTTGACAATTCAATTCCAAGACCAGGTCCAGTCAAGACCAGGTCCAAAGGGATCATTTGAGAGTTCTTTGAGAATCGACAGAGATATACAGTAGATCTATCTGCAGGAGTTCTGTACTACCCTTCAACATCCAACTAATCAATGCATAGGACCTGATTAATCAATGCGTAGACTTTTGAGGACCATTACATACACAAGTGTAATCCCTTAAATTATTTGTCGTTCGGTTGAGAAAATGTTTTATGTTTGTAGACAGGCAGGTCAACATCCAACAGTGGCTGAGACCGAGAGAAGTCCAAGTCAAAATAGTCCCAAGACCCAAGACAAGTCCAAGATGTCAGAAAAGTGGTCTGGACTGGACTCAGCCCTGGTGATGATATAAAGGCAGTAGCCCTGAGACTCACATCTTTGTAAATGTCTGGGCTGATCTCTGAGTGGCAGGAAGCGAACACTCCCTGAGGATCGCTCAGCAGGGAACACCAGTGTTGGGCGTACTTCTCTGTCGGAGACAAAGCAGTACCGAGTTTAGTCATTCTTAAGAACCCACATTGATAATAGAGATTATTAATTAATTACACTGTTATGAATACATACCATTGTCCACACTAAGACTACAGGGGTTGTCAAAGTTGCTTTTGAGATCATGGCAACTAGCATGTGTCTTCCAGCTGTTGACGAAGCCGACCGCCGTGGCGTCTAGAACACCACTGAGCTTAAGAAAGTCATCGGCCTGGTTTGTGTTGAAGTTCCCACATAGACCTGCATGGCAGAAACACACACTCATATTCCTCTCATTGTTGATAACATTTTAGAATTCTCCATAATCTCTCATAATGCATATATTACACATTTTCTTTCGGTTACAGTCATTCTGCTGCTACTGATACTACTGCTGTTATTTTACCTCCTGATACAGTTTCAACAATTCAGATTATTTTCAACCTGGGCCTTATTTTCTCTGGTTTCTGCCATCATGACGATTGATTGTGATCAACATTTCATCACTTACTTCACTGTAGAAATTGATGTAGCTTCAGTTAGCCAGGAGCGATGCTGTCTAACAGTTGTACCCACAAGGCACTTTAAACACGTCCTTTCAACACGATAACACACATGCTGCAATGGGACCTGCCTACATCCAATTTCCGATTATCCTTTGCCTGAAACTTGCATATTGTGGTATCAGATACGTTATTTTAACTAGCTACATGAGCAAGACCACTCAAATACTTCATTCAATGCATATCAGATGTGATAAATATGCTCTGCCGACTGGAAATAAAACGTTCCTCCTGGTGGTAATTACATATAGAATATGTGGGAATTTTTTGCAGGCGCTGTTATCTCCCATCTGGCGTCATGAATTTAGGAAGCATGTCAACGTAAGCAGTAAACAGCAGGGAATCCACCAAAGTTGGCAGTCCAAGTGCTATTGCCACAGAATTCAATTTGTGTTATTGTCACAGAGTCCAATTAGTGGTCGAGGTAAATCTGCATTTCAGAGTTCATGCTCATTTCACGACTTTTTATGAGATCGTGTTACTACAGTGAAATAAGTGATGACACTTTTAACACAATCAATCGTCATGATAGCAAGCTAGGAAAAACAGACCTATAGAGCAGAGACAAGAAATGCATATTGTAGCGGTGCACATACCACAGGTCTTGGCCTTGTAGTCTCTGGTAGCTGTGATGTAGAGCTGCATTACTGGCTGGAGCTGCACCTCTAACAGCACACCGATGGAGGTCTGGACCACCAGGTAGAAAGAGGAGGCTCTGAAGGTAGAGATTCCAGCTAGGGATTGGGGGGGGGTAGAGGTATTGAGTATGTCTCAAGTTTGTTTAGTTTAAGAAATTAAAGCCGCAGCTCATAGGGAGCATTTTTTTGTCTTGTTACATTTGACTGGAAACTAAAGATATTATCTCAACTCAAAAGCCATAAGAACAAATAGCCTAATTGATACATGCTGCTGTTGTTGTCAATAAATTGCTGTATAAGGTGGTTGGCTGGCCTCCACACACAGTGTTGCCTCTGGAACAAATCTCCTTGATAGCGCGCGGCCTCTCTCCTACTTGGTTGCCCAGGGTGATGGGTGTGTGGGAGGATACTTACAAGTGGGAGTTTCTCCCGGTGGGTGAGAGGGTTGCCTCAATGCGACTTTGCGGTGAGGAGAGGAAAGCTCTGACTATTGTTTGCACATACACATCTAACAGCAGTTCTGAGTACTCTGGCTTCTTGGAGACAGTGGGCAGGGTGCTGGAGAGGGCTCCACCTATGCGCATTTTATACTTTAATGAAAATAGCGTCTCTGCACATAAATGGACACATATTTGGGGTCGAAAAGGGTCTCCGCGTAGGTGTTGCATACCTGCCCAAGAACCTCAACTTTGCGTCGACTCTACGCAGAGTCATGCACTCTGATTGGCTGATCATAAGCGATCATGACGCCATCCATGTCTTCAAGCTCCAACTGCTCCAACACACTCCATCGTCCTACTGGGAGTCTTTAACATTCACGTTAATGAATGGGATACCTGGAGGAGTGTAATTAGGAGGAGTGGCCTCCCTGATCTGAACCCAAGGGCTGTGTTGTCATTGGACACCATGTTTGAACATAACATTGTTGCTGTTTTGTCAGACCTGAAACCATATGTTCTGAACACTCAGGTGAAGACAGGGACTGAGTGTCAGCTGATCACCATCAGGTGGTTAGTTGGATCAGATGATGGGGGAGGCTGCTGGACATGCCTAGTAAGCCCAAACATGTAGTGAGGGTTTGCTTGGAGTGGCTGGTGGAGGACTCTGTCCAGAATGATTTCAACTCTCACCCCAAAGCAAACTTCTCCTGTACCCGGGCGGGGATTGGGAACATGGAATCGGAATGGACCCTGTTCAAAACCTCTGTCATGGAAACCCTTTTCAGGGTCTGAGTCCATCTCCTTGGCATAGGTCACTGGGTTAGTTAGAAAGCTCCTCAGGGGCACGGCACCAGGAATGGACAAGATTTGTCCTGAAATGGTGAATATGGGCTCAATAAAGGGTCTAAAAGATTTTGAGCTTATAAAAAAGATTCTGAACCTGTGAAATGATTTTTGCAAATAATTTGAGACTTGCAAAAACTTTGTATGAATGTATTTGAGTGTGTAAAAAGGATTTAAGCAAAGATAAATAATTTGTAAATGTGTAGAAAAGGTCTGTAGTTGTAAACAACATTTTGTGAATGTGTAAATCAAATTTGTGCACAAATGATTTCAAATGTGAGGTTGCAAAAAATCAGAGTGAACAGATACAGTTTTGTGAATGTGTAATAAACAATTCAGAGTAGCAAACTGTGTGAAAAGTGTTGCTCAAAGTTTAAGTCAAAGACAAATTCGTTACAAGCATAAATTTTGACCCTGTTTTGCCTAGTCTGACTAGCCAATGAGAACGCTACTCTTTTGACTATCCAATCAGGGTGTGAGTTTTACTATCCAATCAGGGGACGAATGGCTCTGGCGCTCTAGTCAAACAGTCGGCTGCAGTCCCCCTCACTGTCGGAGTTCGAAGCAGCTAACTACAGCTTGAGAGCTGGGCAGCACATAGCAATAGACATACCTGCGTTACACTGATATGTCAACTGAGTAATTGCAGGTTGCACTGCACAGCTGGCATTTTGCTTATGTGTTACCAAATGTAATCCACGTGGGTCCGAGAAGATGTATCGGCGGCGTTCATCATGCGGAACTCCGACAGTGAGGGGAAGGCTGTGCTTGTCTTTAACGCCGGGGGTGCTTGGGCTTGACGTAGGCGGAGTTAGCAGATAAAATAAAGTGCTGAAAAGCAGCCGGCGGCGGTGTGTCACATGGTCCATAACAACTGGAGGAACAGGTCAAAAATCATTGCAAACAATGGCATTTTTATTAAACAAAAGACTATCAGAAACAATAAGGAAACTCAGAGACAGAGAGAATATGCGCCTCTTTATCTTCCTTCCTTAAGTCCAATAGCACTTGCAGCTGCCTGCCATCAGTGTAAACTAACTTCACTGTTTGGTAGTATGTATGTTACTCTTCAACAAAGGAAACCACATGAAGAGAAATCATATATTTACTTAATAAAATACATTTGATACGCTCAATATTAATAACGCTCATGAACTTTTTATATTTGTATATATCATGTTGCTTGTATATTTTACAACAAAATTCATTATTTCAGTATGCATGGTGTAACCACAAAACATGTTGGCAAATAAAATGATTTCTAAATTATGAATATGTGATGAACCACATGTTTTATGGTTATACCATGCAAACTGAAACAATGATTTTTTTGTTGTAAAATATACAAGTAACATGATATATAGGCAGATATACAAAGTTCATGAGCATTATTAATATTGAGCGTAACAAAAGTATTTTATTATTAAGTAAATAAATGATTTGTCTTCATGTGGTTTCCTTTGTTGAAAAGTACCATACATACTACCAAACTGAAGTTAGTTTACACTGATGGCAGGCAGCTGCAGGTGGTGTTGGACTCAAGGAAGGAAGATAAAGAGGTGCAAATTCTTTGTCTCTCTGAGTTTCTGTATTGTTTCTGATATTCTTTTATTTAATAAAAATGACATTGTTTATTGATGAATTTTGACCTACCTACTCTGGTTGTCGTGGAGCATTTGACATTTATTTTATCGCCTAACTCCCAGCTCCTAGCTCAGGCCTACGTCAAAGTCCATGCACCCAGGCATTAAAAACAAGCACAGCCTTCCCCTCGCTGTCAGAGTTCATGATGAACGCTGCCGATACATCTTCTGGGACCCACGTGGGTTACATTTGGTAACACATAAGCAAAATGCCAGCTGTGCAGTGCAGCCTGTAATTACTCAGTTGACATATCAATGTAACGCAGGTATGTCTATTGCTATGTGCTGCCGTCAGTTCTCTAGCTCTCAAGCTGTAGTTGCTGCTATGAATTCCGACAGCGAGGGGGACTGCAGCCGACTGTTTGACCAGAGCGCCAGAGCCATTCGTCCCCTGATTGGATAGTAAAACTCACTCCCTGATTGGATAGTCAAACGGGGCTAGTCAGAATCCCTAGGCAAAACAGGGTAAAAAATCGTGCTTGTAACCTCGATGTCACACGAACAGGCTTATACTTGATATGTGACATTTTTCACGCACAGCTTGCTACTCTGAATGTTTTATTCACACATTCACAAAACTGTATCTGTCTGCTCTGGTTCTTTGTGCAACCTCACATTTAAAATCATTTGTGCACAATTTGACTTACACATTCACAAAATGTTTACAACTACAAATCCTTTCTACACATTTACAAACGATTTCTCTTTGCTTCAATCTTTTTTACACCTTCACATTTTTTCACATTCCAATTTTTTTTCACATGTTCACAACTGCAAGTCTCAAATTATTTGCAAACATCATCTCACAAGCACAGAATCTTTTTTTTTAGAAGCTCAAAATCTTTTAGACCCTTTATTGATCTCATAGGTGAAGGCTCTGAATACTGTTGGGCTATGGATTTTGGAAACAGTGCAACTGGATTCGCTGACAGGGGCGGGGGTCCCCATGTTCAGAAAATGGGATCGAAGGGTGTGCTCCAACTATGTGGAATCACACAGCTCAGCCTCCCTTGGAAGGCCTATGCCAAGGTGCTGGAAAGGACACTCTGGCTGCTAGACAAACCTCAGATTCAGGAGGAACAACGCAGATTCTGTCTTCAGCGCAGAACAGTGGACCAGCTTTTTACCCTCTCACAGATAACTGAATGGTCATAGGAATTTGCCAAACCTGTCTACAAGTGTTACATGGATTTGGAAAAGGCTTACGACTGTGCCGGGGTTGCTTCTGAGAGCCATTCAGTCCCTCAGGGGCACTGTATTAAGTACAAGACTTAGTGCTGGGTAGCACCCACTTTTGCCTCCAGAACACCCTGATTTCTTCAAGGCCTGCATTGAACAAATGCTGGATATTTTCCGCAGGGATCTTGATCTGTGCTAATTCGATAGTCTTGTTAAGTATCTGTAGGCTTTTTGGCAGCACATTCATGCTGTGAACATCCCATTCCACCTCATCCCAAAGGAACTAAAGTCACTGTCATGCTCCTGGACCATCTTTATCGTACTGGGAGCTCCCATTTGGCAAAGGCTAGACTGGACCTGGTAAGCAACATTGTTTAGGTTCACTGTGGTGTTCAAATGACACTCAATTGGTACTAAACTGCCTAATGGGAGCCAAGAAAACATTAGATTTTCTACATATCACATAGAGAGAGAAACAGAGAGACAGAGAGGTAACTACTGTACAGTACAATATATCTCACCAGCAGAGAAGGGTAACTGAACGTAGATACCATTCACAAAAACCTTGCCACTTGGCTGGATGGTGATCACCTGTATGAAGGAGAGAATCTGTTAAGACTGAAATATTAATATTCCATATGTGTGTTCGGGGATGGTGTAATGATTATGACCCGATGCCTCTGAATCACATAAAACCCTACTGGACCAGGACTGAATCCCTCCAGAAGCTTTCAGCCTTTCTACTTGTCTCTAAAGAAAACCCACCAAACACTGGACTGCCCCTTATGAAAGCATATTGCATTCTTCTGCAAAACAAAACAAATCAAATAGAATAAGGGCCTTTAAACAATTTTTTGCAGTGCCTTGAATCTCTCTTTCCCAGCCTCCAATCTGTTTTCCACCATTTGAAAAACTCTGATGCCTATTCTCTACTATTATCTTCATAAAATTGTTTATGGTGTGAACATGAAGCACATCATGGGTTACTATTGAAGATGAGTCATCTGAAGACCTTTATTTACGGATAGTATTATCTATTTTCTTGAAATAATGACAGATTTTTACAGACCAATGACTGTAAAAGGGTTTGTACATTGTGTGTGTGTGTGTGTGTGTGTGTGTGTGTGTGTGTGTGTGTCATACTCACAGTAACCCCCCCAGACAGGCTCAGGGTAACAGACTCAAGGCAAGTTTCGCTCTCAGTTAGTCCACACTGCACTAGTTCTCCCTGTACCACAAACTGGCTTCCACTGCAGTCCTGAACACACGAAAACAATGTTATTCACATACTGCCAAAGCTAACTGTAAAACTGACACAGAAACATACAGAGACCTCATTAGAACTACCAGTAGTAGCAGTAGTAGTAGAAGTAGTAGTATACCAGTAGTAGCAGTACTAGCAGTAGTAGTATAGCTGTAGTAGCAGTGGTAGTATTAGTAGTAGTAACAGCAGTAGCAACCACATCTAGCAGTAGTAGTATTAGTAGTGGTAGTAGAAGTATCAGCAGTAGTAGTGGAAGCAATAATAACAATAACAATAATAATAAATATAGCTGCAAGCGGCGATTGCGGGGTCCAAGCACAATTTGAAAAGACAGACAGATAGACAAAACATTACAGAAGGTACACAGACACACAAAGAGACAAGCTTTGTGACGATTGAACATGCAGTTGAGTAGTTATAGCTGTGTTGGCCTGTGACTACTGTCAAGTTTATCATTTCACTGCAACCACATTGTTGAAGTTATTTACAATGGCCAAACTTCCAACTGAAAAATATGCAACTTGTTTTTGAGGATTTATGACTTCAGAAAGGACAAGCCTCGAATTTGAGCTCACAATCGTCCACATGAGAGGCTGATGCTTTACCTACTGAGCCAAACTGCTATTATGGTTTTACTGAGGAGAAACTAACTAAAGAGAGGGAGTACTATGATACTGCAGCGACAGTGCTAACCACTTTATAGAACTTTGTAGTGCTCTCCATAACAAATAAATCAATACTATATCACATGGTACAGAAAACTGCTGCTGCACTGCTCTCTGTGGGTCGAAACTTCTGGCCAAACCCGATCAGTGATGCCAAATCAGATATTTTGCCATTGACAGATGATGTCAAACACCTGCTTTGAGTTTTCATGTGATTCTGTGTTAATTTACTTTTCATGGAACTTCAAAATGATCACACTTTGACAGGGACTTGAACTCACAACCTTGTAATCTAAAGACCCGTACATAACCACTCCGCCAACTTCCACTTTGGTATTCTAGAATGGAAGAATAAAACAAAGGGATGAGTGATAGGTTATGGTGATAGACCTATATTGAATGCCTCAGACATAATATAACTGTATTAGTGCCCCACATTAATTCAAACATGGCTTTATCATCTCGAGAGTATAGACATCATTTGTCTTTAGTTTGATGAAGATTGATCAAACTATCTTGAACATATCACATTGTCAATTTATCAAACTATTTGCAGCTGCACATTTCAATCTACTGTATGCTCAGTTTTCAAGATATCATTACAATTTTTGTCGATTTACTAATTAAGGTATGATGATTTCAAAAATGATGTTTTTTTTTAAATAGGCTAACATATGGTTTAGGAGGACAACGCTGTGGGATCACAGTCAGTTTTTGCTATAAAAAGAGGGGGGCAACTTCAGAATCAGGGATAGGTACCAGTGTATGAAAGATTTATCTCACTTCAGCCGACATGTCCTGAAAATTTCAACTCTCTAGGACATACGGCTCATTTTTTATGAATTTTTGAAGTTTTGACTTTAATATCTGTGAAGATTTGGTTATTATGTAATAAGCCACGCCCACTTTCATCAATCGTGACCAAATTTCCTGGATCGACTTGGACATGATCCTAGAACATGTGTACACAATTTCATAAAAATCTATGTAGTCAATTGCCAGGATACACATTGCCAATAGATAGATTGCATAGATTCTTTGGAAGATGCTGAGTCCAACCCATACATCACTTTTGATGTCCACCATATTCGATTTTCCACCATTTTGAATTCTTTAAAAATCACTTTTTTCACAACTCCTCCCAAGGCCGCTCATCCAATTCACAGGAAACTTGGTGTGGACCATCTTGGGACCATCCACTATAAAAGTTGCATAAAGGTAATTGATAGGCCAAATGGTTTGGGTTGGGTATTGCTTGAGCATGCCCACAAAAGCGTTTTGACTTCTACCACTAGTTGGCTCTACAGATGCAAAATGTTTATATCTCATAATTTACCTCATAATTTTTTTTAATAAAATTTTGTTGCCATTCTTATCTACTGATGATAGTGGGCGTGGCTTATTACATAATAACCAAATCTCCACAGACATTAAAATCAAAACTTCAAAAAATCATAAAAAATCACCTGCATGTCCTTGAGAGCGGAAATTTCCAGGAGATGTTGGCAGAAGTGAGATAAATCTTTCATACACTGGTACCTACCCCCGATTCTGAAGTTGCCCCCCTATAGCAATCCCTCCCAATGCATTATCCTCCTAAAGTGTACGTTACAGCAAAAAAAAAAAAAACATTTTGAAATCGTCATAACTTAATTAGTAAACAGACAAAAAAACGTAAAATCTTGAAAACTGAGATCGAAATGTTTAGCTGCAAATAGTTTGATAAATTGACAATGTGACATGTTGAAGATAGTTTGAGCAATCTTTATCAAACTAAAGACAAATGATGTCTGTACTTTCAAAATGTGGTGGGGGGGATTAATGTGGGACACTAATAAAGTTATAATACTCTTTCTGAGGCTTCCAACATAGGTGAGACTATCACAGATGCCCTGTCATTTATTCCTTTGTTTAATTTCCCACTTTGGAACAGCAAAGTGGAAGTTGGTGGAGTGGTTAGGCACAGGACTTTGGATCACAGGGTTGTGAGTTCAAGTCCCTGACAAAGTGTGATCACTCTGACGTTCCGTGAAAAGAAAATCAACACAGAATCACATAGTGTAGAAAACTCTAAATTCAAAGACGGTGTTTGACAACTGCAATATGCTTTAAAATTTCAAAACGATAGAGAGGTATAACAGCAGTGGTGTGGATGTGTTATAACAGCGGTGGTGTGGATGTGGTATGATAGCAGTGGTGTGGATGTGGTATGATAGCAGTGGTGTGGATGTGATATAAAAGCAGCGGTGTGGATGTGGTATAACAGCAGTGGTGTGGATGTGGTATAAAAGTAGCGGTGTGGATGTGGTATAACAGCAGTGGTGTGGATGTGGTATAAAAGCAGCGGTGTGGATGTGGTATAAAAGCAGCGGTGTGGATGTGGTATAATAGCAGTGGTGTGGATGTGGTATAAAAGCAGCGGTGTGGATGTGGTATAAAAGCAGCGGTGTGGATGTGGTATAATAGCAGCGGTGTGGATGTGGCATAACAGCAGTGGTGTGGATGTAGTATACTACCTTGGCCAGTACGTAGGAGCAGTCTCCATGGAAGGTGTAGGCTTTACCATCAAAGGTGTTGATGTGGGCTCCTCCCTCCACAGAGCAGGTTCCTGGACAGTTCTCCTCCTCGCAGTTCCACTGGCCACCCACACACACACTGTCGGTGCATGCACACAGCCACAATTGAATATTTTATTTTTATCCACATGGAAACAACAGTTTGCCAAGTATATAATAATGGAGACAAGAAAACAAACGGCATTAAGGGTACAAAAAACAGTACCTTGTCCATACATGGCAACTGCCAATAATTGCTGACTGCTTTGCCCTGCTCTTTGGTACTTGCAGGCCCAATACCTCTGACATCACAAAGTTATCATCTGATTCGCTAACAACCAATTTCCATTTATGCAACATAAATACCCAAATGTACCAATATGTGGATTTTTATAAATATCATAGTTCATGTGTATTTCTGTATATACAGTATGTGGGTTAAACAGATTTAAATGTGTCTTTGTTGTTAGACAATCAGATCACAACTTTGTGATGTCAGAGGTCAGAGGTTAAGTAGCACTAGGTAATATATTGTTTGTTTTGGGCATGCGATTGTAACCACCTTGACAAAAGCATGGCCAAAACATATTGTCCCAGGTATTAAATCTTTCTTTATGGAGTGGTATTTTTCCCATGGTGCAGTTGAGGGCATCACGAGGCAAATTCAGGTCAGGACTGCGAGATGCAGTGTTTCTCATACAGAGGCACAAAATCAAAAGCTCCAAACTGGCCTGTGTTAGTAACAGGATTTGTAGACTGCAACATGTCTTCTGCTGCCCTACGAACTTTGATGGTAGGTAACGTTATTATCTTGTGGTATTTAAGTAACATTAGTGGAATTAGGTCATTTAACCATGTTGCAGTGCTTCAGTGCATAGAATTGAACACACACGCCATGGGTCTGTACAGGATCTGTGCTTGTTTCCTTTCTATAGTTATTTTGCCACTACCAACAACTCATTATCTTTGTTTCAATTAAAGTCAGATATCCTACCAGTTTTTGCAGTTGCTTGAGTAGGACTCTCCAGGTTTATAGGTCTTGCTGTTGTAGCTGCAGGAGCAGTTGCTCAGTGGAATACAACCCATTCTGTTCACATCATCCACCATCATTCCTGAGAATGACCACAACATTATACACTATGGAAACTCTGTGTGTGTGTGTGTGTGTGTTTGTGTGTGTGTGTGTGTGTGTGTGTGTGTGTGTGTGAGAGTGTGTGAGTGAGTGTGTGAGTGTGTGTGTGTCTGTGTGTGAGTGTGTGTGTGTGTGTGTGTGTGTGTGTGCAGGTGTGTGTGCATGCACAAGTGTGTGTGTACTGCACCTGCAGGGCAGAAGCATCCATCAATGCAGTGGTTGTCGCAGGTCTGGCTGGCCTCTGGGTTGGAGCAGGTATCAGCACAGGGGCTTCCACACTCCTGGTACTCCATGTTGTAGGGACATGCCTTCCCTGTGAACACATCAGCTCTGGATGTCACCACTTCATTCAGCCTTTCATGTTATTATTTCCTGTTATTAATGTCTTGCATCAAAAGACAGATTCACTAAGATTGCGTTGCAAGAGTTATCTATGCATTTTGGCTTGAGCGAAGAGCACAGGAATGTGTGCAAATCAAGTTGTGTCAAGGATGGCACCTCTTTGCCCCAAAGCACTTTATAATTGTAACATTCTCTTATCTGATCTGCAATTCTGGGATCGAAAACCATCTCCCTCATTTGCCTGACTTGCTGGTGACAATGCCTGTGTCTTGCAGCAATAATAGCAGCCATTCTATCACAAAATCTTTACGCTACCTTTCAGAATTTATTTATTTTTTTAAATAGCTGGGGTCACTGACACTGCCCTGAATCAGTTTTAATAATATCATGCTGACAGAAAATATCCTGTTGTGATTGGCAATGCCAATTTCAATTGTGTGCCTCAAGGGTTGATCCTTGGCCCCTTGTTGTTCTCCATTTATATGCTCCCATTCTGTGACATTATTCACAAACATAATATCCATTTTCATTGCTATGCATACGACACACAACTTGTGTACCCATAAACCCAGGTAACTTGTTCAGCCTAAATTGCCTAGTATTGCCTGATAGTAAGTGCTAGATGTCCCAGAGCTTCCTCTGACTGAATAACAATAGATCTTTTTTAGGCCCCAACTCCATCAAACCCATTCTGGACAGTCCCGTTATGCTCACAGCTAGAAATCTGGGAGTAGTATTCAAAACTTAGCTTTGTCTCTCAGGTTAAGAGGGCTACTCAGTCATGTTCATTCCAGCTAAAAAAACATCTCTAAAATCAGATCTTGCCTCTCGTCTGCTGAGCTTGAAAAGGTAAACTTAAAAAGTAATAAAAATAATAATAATAAAAGTTATTATTTGGTTAGTGAATAACATGGCATTCTAAATGTGGTAATTTTGGTGATACAGCTGTGCAAACCTTTAGTGAACCTGAGACTTTGATTCAAACCATAAAAAAAAAGCATAAGAATATTGAATGTGTTTGCATGTTTAGTTAGCGATGTCTGATGAGTGCAGGCATTCTCACAGCAGTGCTCATGCGTTCTCCAGTTTTTGGGCTTGCCACCGGCATGGACGCACTGCCTGGAGAACTCAGAGATGGTGTTACAGAGGCAGACGGCATCCACATTGTTGTCAGAGCTGCTGCCACAGTGGCAGAGGTCTGCAATACAGGCCGAGGTGAAGGAGGCAATGTCCAGCAGACCCTGACAGCTGCTGAAGGCCGGTCCTGTAAGGATCTGCTCACACAGGGGTTTCTATAGCGCAGACAGGCAGGTAGACAGACAGGCAGGGATGAATGGAAATATAGCGAGAAGGGACAGACAGGTGAACAGATGTATAATCAGAGATAGGTAGACAGAAAGAAAGAAGGAAGAAAGAAGGTGCAAGACATCAGTAATTATTTAAGGTTGCACATGTTATAGCCTCCAATTAGATTTTAAATCTTATTGCCCAGTATAATAATGCAAGGCCTCACCATGTTGTTGCAGCTTTCTGTGGAGGCCAGCGTGTAGTCAGAGCAGCTCTCAGTTGGACCATCCATTTTCCAGAAGTTAGCGTAATCCATGGGAGATATTTTTGCACCTTTTTGGGCCATTTCAAAGAAAGATAAATTAGGTGCTGTGGGCCTGTCCATATGAAGACATATATCTAAACATGGTTTTAACTTAACAGTACCAGATGGTTGGGGTTTACTGCATTAGGACAATTCAGATTGTGTCAGATAAGTTCTCAATTAGAAATGTATACTATATTGACTTTCAAATACTTAAAATAGTTTCCCATGATTGTGTAACCTCACTGATCTGGAAACTAAGAAGGCAAAGACCGTTAAAAGTGCAAGTACAATTTGACTGAGGCCTGCACATCATTGAAATTCCATTCAGTTAGGTTTACTGTACATTTTGTAAATTATGTAAAAGTTTACCATGGCTGTAGAACTCGTTGTAGAGCTGGACTCCATTGAAGTCTCCACAAAGACCACAGGTCTGATTCTTGTACTTCAGATCTAACTCCACCTGAGGAGCCAAACACATCACCTTCAGCACCAGACCATAATAGAGCCTACAGCACAGCCCCAGTATTCACACTCATAAAGTTTGTCTATTATAGGCCAACTCTTCATTTGGCTCCCTGTAGAGTAGCAATACCCAAAGTCAGGCTAAAGGGGTAATTTCCACAAAATTATTTTTGGCCTGTCAAAGGGTTCCACAAAGTGAACAGATATTAGAGTTATATTATGACATTGTAGGGCAGGTGCAACAAGGGCAGGGAGGACTAGGACTAGGCCTAGGCAACCTGTATGGAGTATGGCAACCCCGCCAGGGAAAATAAAGGTGGTTGTGGACCAAATACATCAGCAAGAGGAAGTAGCAAGGTGTGCTAAGGCCATCTCTCAGGAAAAACAGGGTCAGTGGATAAACTGGGAAAGTGTAGAGAGGAAGAAATTTGGCTTTGTGGGAGTTGTGTGGTATCGAGGCAAACTGAACTAGATTCATTATAGCTACAACCTATGATGTGCTACCATCTCCCCAAAATCTCAGTCACTGGGTAGGTGAGGACCCTTCCTGTTCCTCATGTTCAGGCACACTGTGGCTATTCTCAAACATATTTTGTCAGGATGCAAAGTTAATCTGTCCCAAGGACGATACACCTCATAATCAGGTGCTTAAATGTCTAGCAGCAGCAATTGAGAGCAAGCGCACAGAAATGAATTCACCAGCTCACAGGAAGGAAGATAGTACTATTGGTTATGTCCGTGAGGGAGAAAAGACTCACAGTAAAGATGTATGCATGTAAGCATGCTTGCTGGTGCCTTATGCTAGTGGTATGTTTACTGGTATATTGATTTATTTGCAGGCTGACATGTTTGCTTGTTCTTGTTTGTTTGTAGTATGCTAGTTGACGTTGTTTGCTAATAGCGTGGTTGCTATGGCTACTCATTAGTAGCATGCTTGCTGGGTATATTGATTGTTGGTTTTGTTGTGGAATTCTTGAAAAAACACTCAGTTGACTGCTGTTGATTATGCTTTATTTTACGTGCACGGGAGAAGAACATTGCCTTAGTAACTAAATTAATCTCTCTCACCGGACGCTAGACACCGATCAGTATTTATACTTGCTCGGGGGTGGAGCTAGTAGAGGAAGTAGAATCTTACATACAACTAGCCTGCAGTGACACCTACAGGCAGAGTGGCCTGTACAGCCCACCACTGTGTTATGTTTTAGTTCAAAACGTCAAGCGCTGCTACAGTAGACCATTCAACTCCCCAGTTAGCATCAATTGTACGATGAAACTGCAATATGATGATTTCATATAGTATATGAAAGATAAAGAACCATTTTCCTACCAGAAAGGAATCAGCCTCATTCCAGACAGCAACCAATCCCAGCTTTGCTTTGATTTTGATGTCAGTGGGAGTCTGCTCGATGAGGACTCCCGATTCACTGAATGGTAGGATGGCCCTGGTAAAAGAAAAAGAGAGATATCTGTCACATTAGTAAGCAAGTAAAACTTTATTTATAGTACTTTTTAACATGCTGTCACAAAGTGCTTTACAGAGGCAAAGAATAAACAATAAGAATAAATCCAAATAAGCATATACACATACACACAAACACATACAGTACTAACAGGATGGCCCCCACTATTATAAAAAGGCCAACCTATAAAAGTGAGCTTTTAGGCGCTCCTTAAAGCAATCAACAGAATCAGCTGATCTGATAGTTAGGTGACCGTTCCAGAGTTTGAGGGACAAAACAGCAGGTTAGCTTTTATTTTAAGTCTGGAACAAGAGATATCTAGAGGTCCTTGATTGGAGGACCTTGCAGTGCTCTAAGGCCTCAACAGCTCAGTTATGAAAGTCAGAGCCAGGCCATACAAAGTCAAGAGACACAACATACATGTTTTATGTCCGTTCCCGTTGAACAACGAATCAAAATTTTATCGAAATCGCAATATTTGTTAAAGGCGAAATGTGTGTCAAAATACCATTTTAAATTAAATATTGTGGTGCTGCAGAGATGTCCTGGCCTACACATCATATTCTACAGACTTAAGAAAACATATTTGTTTGGTACAGATCCCCGCAAAAATCACACCATAATCATTTTAATACGTTTTTAAATGAAAATGAGAATAATTATGTAAAAATTATCATTCCCTCTAATATCGCAAATCATATCGCAATTGCAATATCAGTCAAAATAATCGCAATCAGATATTTTTTCAAAATCGTTCAGCCCCAGTTCCCGTAGCACCATCCAATTGCTTTAGCCGTCAGTTCATATAGCCCAGTCTTAAAAAATTCAAGGGGCAGTCATAATGTTGTGAATTCAGTGTTTAAAATCTGATTATTGAGTTTTCTGCATTGATCTGAATTGTTCAAGTATACGTTGCGATGCCTCTAAGAATCGATTATCCCCCACCCCTAGAGAGGAGTAGGCTACAGGAAATGCGGTTTGATTGCAGTGGTTTTGCATTATTTATGCAGTAGTGTTAAATATTGGTTATTTACCATGTAAATGCACAAACTGACCGGTCCATGTATACATGTACCACATTGTCAGTAAATGTACAAATTGATCGGTACATGTGTACATGTACTACTATGTCAGGTAATGTGCAAATTGACTAGTACATGTGTGCATTGACCATTTTTCCACATAAACCGTAACATAAACATATTTTCTGTAAATGTATTCTTCATTTAAAGGCAGAGTTTCCCTTCCATTAAATAGGTGGGGTACATGTCACCCTCAAAGAATTTCATTATCCTTGGTTTCATTGAAGAGTTTAAATGCTGTTTCAGAGGGTTTTCCACCCTAACAAGAATAAAACACTTAAACACTTGGCTTGAAAGTGGTCAAATTTATAGATATTGAATACTGGCACAAAATATCCGCTATCGGTGACTTCAGTCTAAATATATCAGTATCAGCCTTCCATATCGGTCGAACCCTAACTACTAACGGCAGATTTGGGAAGGTTGCTTTTTTAAGGGTATGTCTTTTTTATTAGATAGCTTTTGGTGGAGGGGGATGATGTGACAAAGGTAATGAGCTGAATCCAAACTAACAACATTGTGGGTACATGGCCAGTGCCCCAACCCACCAAGCTGTGTAACCTGCTAGAGGGCACTGATTACCTACTGAAAATTAATCAGTATTATAATCAACTCTATTAGTCAAACTCAATAATGTACTATCACTGATTATTTTTGGTTACGTTTGGATTATTAACTAAAAAGTTCTACATATTATCTTTGATATGAAGTTAAACAGAAAATTCTCATTCTGTAATTTGAATACTATTCTTGTCACCAGTTAGCATACAACCATGATTAACCCTTATTTTAAGTTGTATAAAATGTTTTTGTACACAGACAATCGACCAAGTAATCACGTATTTTCAAAAGTATCTGACTACTGTTTTTTGATATCATAGTTACCATCTTTGCGATCAGACAACTGTAAGGCAGCGTTCACATAAGCATTTGTGATACGTCAAAAAGGATAATATCCCATGCATTTCAATGAGACCTATGTGTTGACTGACAAGATGGATTGACAGAGCTTCATCCACACCTGCAACAACACAACCTAGGTGCTTTCAACGCATTGTCCGTGAATATGACGGAAGCCAAATGTTCCACATGAACAGTGCCTAATCCTATTACATGTAATCCACTACTAATCAAATGTGCTCATCATGTACTCATGATATTGTGGGTTCTCACTTTTTTTCTACCCTTCCCGTTTCCCTCTACTCTATGCTATTAAATAAAGCTGAAAGATGGTACAACAATGTCACTTCTTTCAAACTTAAGCCTCAGTGTCTTTAGATGCCAACCAGGCTGTTCACCTGACAGTCACTCCAGGCAATAGTTTCCACAACTACTCCATGATGCCTTTGGTCTTGATGAAGCTGCTGAGGGCGGGGGGGTTGAGTAAACTTACATCTCGCCGTTGACGATCACTGAGCCCTTGGCGAGCTCCACCACAGTCCCCTCCAGCTTCATGATGATGTTGCTGATGGTGACGAGGCCGTCGACCTCCTGTCGTCTCATCTGGATGTTGAAGTCCTTGTAGCTGCTCTTAGAGCTGCATGTAGAGGTCAGAACATGGTTGCAGATGGAGGGCAGCTGGAAAACATCCCCATCAAAGGTCTTGAAGTGGAAGTTACCCCATGTACTGCAGATCTGGCCGTTGTGGACAGGACTCACGCCTACAATGACAGACACATCAGCTTGAAGAACATGATACCTGATCACGATATCATCTCACAACACAGAGATAGGTTTTGTACAGTCATTATCACCTACATGAATGGATACTCACCCATTCCATGGATACTTGGCTACATAAGGAAAAGCATCTGTTATATACAATCACCACCACCAACAAGCTCACCTGCCATTTCAGGAATTTTGGACATAGAAGGGATGATGTTCAAACCAGACTTTGCTTCTGTTGAGAGAATTAAGAGTTCAAGATTAATCAGTAAGTGGTGGGTTAAGCCTTCTTTGTCACCTACATATTATAATCCCTTGAGTAAATAAGATGGTTTGTAAAGGCAATCCTGAATATTCCTACACAATTTAACCATTCATTAATCAAATCTAATACTACAATGAAGACACAATAATTCTACTGAGTCATTGTTTCCAAGTAGGTAAACATTTGAACTCTTAACAGTTAAGTTTCTTATGGTTTTAGGGTGAGTAATGGAGCATAGTGTACATACCGCTGTGCCAGGCAGCTAGCATGGCAGACAGGGTCAGCCATAGTAGCGACTGGTTAGCCATAGTCATCTGCTTGCCAACAGGAGCTTTGAGGAGGATGGGAGGCAGGTCCAGCTCTTTATACTTGGAGGGCAGGTCTTAATGTGGCAGGTGAAGGAGTGGCATTCCCATAGTGTTTCATAATTACCAGTCCTGCCCTCCATCCCATTCCAGAGTGGTTTACTTTCATGCTCTCTTGTTCACTCCCCTTCACAGATCTGATATGAAGGGCGAGGTTTATAAAACATGAACACTCAGAGGATGTTCACCTTAGATCTGGGTGCAGGCCAATGTACTTTTCCCCTCCCTTTCAGAATGGTGACCAAACCAACACGGGCCCCCTGCTCTTCTACCATGGACCATTCAATGCAAATATGAACATTTTCTAATGCAAGTGTAAGTGTTTTTACTTGGATTGTTCATCTGACCTGTTCATGGATTACACAGATTCCTAACATTCTATATCCATAGAACATACAGGTGCACTATGTTGTCACTCACTGGTCCTTATTCAGTTACATATGAAAGATGAGTAGAGGAACAAAAATGCACACTTGAATTGTTGGAAGGGCCTGGCAGGGCTAAAATACTGAATACCATGAAATGGTATTCACTGGTTCACTTAAGGCATAGACCTTCAGGATACAGCTACAGTTCAGCATTATCCAACAATCAACTAGGAAACACTCACAATAGCTAAATCTGATTTTAACTTGTGGGAATAATAGACCACCTTTGTGACCAATTATGGATGGAATTCAAATGACGCTACAGACCATTAAAGACTTCACTAATACTCTTTCAAGTGTTAGTGTTTTTATTTGCTTTGTTTTATCATTTTTTGACTCATGCGATAAAACCTAAAACACATTCAAGGTGTGTTCAGATCTCTTAGGTGATTAACAGTTTTGTCTTTTGTTTTCTTATCGCCAACAGTCATCACTTACAATGGCAGTGACTAAACATGAATGGAAACCTGAGATTACTTTAATTCTTGTTCTTCGTACTGCACCCAATTACAGATCCATTAGTATTGTTTTACTGTCCACCCAAATGAGATTATGTGGTTTGTTGAAGTGGGTCTACGTACTGCAAAACTATGGGTGCAACCTGCAATCTACACAGTAGCACTTGTACTGATCAGACCTAGGCGGGGACTAGTCTATTTATACAGCTGTAAGTAGCAATTACAGGGTTCAGAAACTGAAAACTGAAAACTGAAAACAATTTTTAAAATTGATTCAATGATAAGCATTGATACAGCATACATCACGCTTGTCTGACACAAAGCTTACTCCATGACCTTTGACACAAACCACCAGCTTGGAGTATAGAAAGATGCACACTGGAGGCATTGTATTTATGGTCCATATTTTCCCTGATTTTCTGGTAACTTTTTTAACTGTCAGTCAATACTGGAAGGGTCAATGGTGACAGTGAGCTCATATGCCTCTTTGCTCTTTGTGTTGAATTCACTATCTGATCCAATTCAAAATCTTTTTTTACTGTATGAAAACAGATTTTAGCCTTTGCATGCAAGGGAGTGTAGTTTTTGTGGAGTTGAAATAGTTTTCTTGATTCCCTCATAGATGCACTGACACATAATGTAATTTAAAGGGAAATTACAGGGAAAAAGAAAAGCAGTAATTTCCATATGTTTTTTAGGTTTGAGTTTCATACATCGAAATTGATACAAAAGTGTAAAAAAATGTAATTGTCTTTGACCTTAATAATTCTTAACTGAAAACTGAGAAAACACACACACACACACTCAAAGATGTAAAATTTTAGGAAAATGTGTGCTTATCCAGAATAACAACCTAAAAGCGATTTTGATGGAAATCCATAAATCTAATCTTCATGAACAGAAAACAGAACCTAACCAAATAAGGTCATGAAGTGCTGACTCCCTTAGCTAACCTGGGTGTGGAGGTGACCTCATCATTGCGTCACTGATGCCAGTCAAGAGATGCAGCAGCCACTGTGTGAAGAATGATCTGCTATTCTGGTTAGTCTGAGGTCAGAAGCTGCTCCGCCCTGCTGATTAGGGCAGCAAAACAGTTCATTCTTGGAATGCAAAATTCATGAAATTTAATTCACAAGCACATTTCCTGTTTGACTGGCCCTCCCAAAGTCTGTCTCCTTAATAAATGTACCATTTATAAGATAATAAGGTCCTATTTAACAACCACAAAGGTAATTTTAATATTATTAAAAGAGTGAATTTAGCACAATGTAGACTCCCTCGGTTTTTCATCAGAGTCAGTCAATCAAATCTCAGTACTTCTAAGCTACTATATCTTTATTAAATGGGTCAAATTACTCAAATTAATCTAGTGCCAGAAGAAGATGAAAAATGTAATAAAAAAATAAACAAACCACGTGTAGATTAGCTAAATTATTAGCATCCTTTATAGAAATGTATGGAAGTGCATTGCATTTACCTTGCCAAAAAACAAAAATCAGCTTAGTCAAATATTAGATGTATGTAGATAAAGTAATTACTAATTAAACTAATATTTGATTCTGTGTGCCAATCCTCAAACAAGACAGCCTGCTCTTCTTTCTCACATCTGTATTAAAGTTTGGAAATTTGTTGCACTTTGTATTGACAAAAAGGAAAGACACAGACTACCACACAGACAATAAAACATTGATGCATTTTGAAATCCTACATGCATAGCCTACAATATACAGTAGTTACTGTACACATGACCATGCACAAGACAAGACAACCAGACAGATATTTTACAACCTCTGCTTTGGTTTACACAAAATATATGTAATGTGAAATGGTTGCACAATACTGAGGATTTTCAAGTCAACCTCAAATTTCACAACATTGGGTCAAAGTGCGATCAGACAGCCATCACCTCCCTTAACTAACAGTGATAACTGGCTTAGGACGTTAGTGCTTTGGGCCCAATCACAGTAAACCAGCCGCTGTGGGTTGACCTGGATCATTTTGGAGAAATCTAAATGTAACTTTTTATCAAAGCGTAATTACACAGCAAACATGTGATAAGATAAAAGCAAAGCTATAATTGTATGTGCATACAAAGAAGTTACTGTGGAAACTCCCCTTTGAATCATCCAGGCTTATCTTCCATGATCAAATCCTACAGAATATGACTTTGCAGATGACTTGGAATTAAATAACCTAAAGAATCATAGTGTGTAGGTTTACATGTATGATCATATCCTTGTTAAAATCATGTTTCAGTGTAGGCCTGGTTTTGTGGACAGAGACTATCCATTGAAAAAGTCCTTAGTCTATGACTAGGCTTAATCCCTGTAAGCAAAACCAGCCCATAGTGTTAAACTTTACTTCCTACTTACACATCCAAATCAACGTGGAAGTGCGAAAATGTTATACTCGGACATGGATTTTTTAACACAAATGACAATAAAGTTGAACTACTGATATATAGTTTTTGCACAATTTAAGTGTATACGCCATGCGTCATTTTTGGCCTCATAGACATGGATGACAGAATGTCAGAGACCAGCAGAGCACTCACTCACCACACCACATACAGCTCTCTATCTCTCCTTCTGCTCCTCTGTCAATACTGCTAATGCTACTACTATTACTACTACTGTTACTACTACTACAACTACTACAGCTTATACTACACATACCACTACAACTACTACTACTACTGTAACTACTTCCACTAATATTAGTACTACTACTGCTGCTACTTCAACTAATACTGCAACCACTACTTCAATGGCTACTATTACTGCCACTACAACTACTGGTACTATTGCTACTAGTACTTCTACTTCTACTACTACTACTACTACTACAACCACCTAGCAATGCCCCAGAAACAACTTAGCGCACCCTAGCAACCACCTGGAAACATCCTAGCAACCACCTTGTACACCTAAAAACACCCTGGCAACCACCTAGTATACCATAGCAATCACCTATTACATCCTAGTGTGGCGGGGTGGCGATATAAGCAAACAGAATATAACTAACCCGACAACGCCACCTGGGGAGTTTCACCCCAGGAAGTATACTGAGGAACCTGGACTAATACCTCGGTCATACACAGGCTACACAAGTTCGATAACTAAAGTAAGACAGAGACGTGATTCCAAAAGAAATGCAAATTTATTGAATAATTAATGACTGGAAGGGTCTGTGGAGAGGATGGGTTAAACACAAATGAAAAAGGAATCAAACCTATGTGAAAGGACGTAACAAAATATTTATTACAATAATTTAATTAATGTCTAACAAATGCAATTCTTTTACTAAAACACTTCCAGTACTTACGAAGGGGAGCGTGGGCTGAGGCCAGCAATGGAGAGGCAGACTAACTGAGGGCGTGTCCAGGAGTGCAACCACTTACCTACCACACGTGTATTCACTGCAAAACAGCAATCACAGCAAAAAGGTGAAAAACAGTGTCCCAGTGCTCTTTTACCAGTACAAACTTGTGAAGGGAACCGCACCAGGGTGTCGAGCCTCTCCAACCAGCCAGCACTCTGCTCCCCTATAAGGAGATAACAGATATACTAGATTACTCGAACAACATAAAAAGGTCATTAATAACAAACCAGTTGGCTCTCACTAAAAGTACCAGATACAACTGGCAACGAGATAAAACAACCAAGTCAACACACATACACAGTAAATACAAAACTATAGAGGCAAAACAGCAGCTGATAGAGACCTACAATACAAGAGGCACATTAGTAACAGGTCTATAACACTATAATAACCATTACCTCGGGTATTTATCGTACCCTACTTACCCCTAACTACAGTGACCAGTACCTTGACGAAATGTGCGCTGGCTACGCAGACTCAGGGTGGTAAGAATCCACAGCACCCAAGGGCAGACAGGAACTATAGCAGATAAGATTGATCAGTTGCAGTACCACTTCACATGTGCTTGGTGCACAAACAGTTGGAAAACCTACCTTAATTCACAAATCTCAGCCAGCAGACACCAGTACGACCAGGTAGACAGGAGACTATTACAAACAAAATAAAACTCAGTCATTGAGTACATAGAAACACCCTTAAACAACCTCATGACTGCATCACCTACCTCAGAGTCACAAAGAGGGGCCAATATGGCAACCAACAGGCAGAGAAAAGGAAAGGCAGCCATGATGCCACAGCTGCCTTAAATACCCTGACAAGCTAATTGGAGGGCTGGACCAGGGAGGAGTCAATCTAGTGCTGTGGGGGGGGTGTCGAGAACTAAGAGGGAGTACTGCATTAATATTGAAACAAGTGTTCCTACTACAATCCACCCCCGCTTTTTGAATCGTCGACCCGACGATTGTTTGCTTATTGCCAAGGCCTAAAGATGGCAGCCATTCCCTCAGCTGCAGGTACCTGGGAGTTTGTAGCCCCTATCGCCCTGCTCCCTGCTGCCTGCGGGAGGTGGTGAACATTCGTGTGCTTCCCAGCGGTGGAACGATTGGTTCTCCTTACTGCCCCTTCATTGGCACAAGGTTGGCTCTCACTCAGAAGAACTGGAGGTCTAACCAGGGACTGGCTCCCTGAGGCTGTAGTGGATATGGTAGGAGCCATTTGGGGTTGTGCTGGGGTTGAAGAGGAGTCAGTCTGTGGGCATACAGCAGTCACCGGCACATGAGTCTGAGTGATTTCAGGCAATACCACACACACAAGTCGCCATCCAATGAATCTCCCTCCCTGACAAGGGGTTCTGCATCTTCCTGGGGATGAGCCCCAGTGACTTCTTCATGGACCACACCTCCAGGATGGCCTTTCAATAGAGAGCGGTGAACATGCCTCACCTTACGGGGATCATCCACTGGAGCAATGGTGTATACAGATCCTCCCTCTTTGGGGGCTTTCAGAACCCTATACACCACCGAGCTCCAAACATCTTGAATTTTGTGGCGGCCCCTCACTCCTACATCCCTGAGATACACCAGCTGTCCTTCCTGCAGGGGAGCATCCTTCACCTTTTGGTCATGATGTGCTTTACGGCGGTTCGCAGCAGCTTGCAGATGCCTTGTGGCTCCTTCAAACGCAACCCGGAGTCTGGTCTGGTGCTCCACAATCCAGTCATGAGTACTGCCTGCTTCTGGGACCGGGATTCTTCCTAGGAGGAAGTCAACAGGTAAGAGAGGATCTTGACCAAACATCAGAAAGAAAGGGGACTCACCCGTAGATTGATGTGCTGTTGTGTTGTATGAAAAGACAACTTGTGGCAGGTAGGATGACCAATCCCTTTTCTTAGTTGTGGGTAATGTACGCAGAAGATTGTGCAGGGTACGATTAAACCGTTCGCATTGGCCATTCCCAGCAGGATGGTAGGGGGTAGTATGAGACTTCTCAACGCCGTACAAACTGCATAGCTGTTGAATCAGAGCACTCTCAAAATTCCTGCCCTGATCAGAGTGGATACGACTGGGCACGCCAAACTTGCAGAACCACTCGTTTACCAGTACTTTAACCACAGTTGAAGCCCGTTGATCGTGGGTGGGAACTGCCTGGGTGTACTTCGAGAATACATCCGTCATCACAAGCACACTCTCCATCCCATTCTTAGATGGCTCCAACAAGGTAAAGTCAACAGCCAGAATTTGGTTTGGGCGTGCAGCAAGAAGGTGGCCCATATAAGTACGGGTTGATGGCTGGGTGTCCTTGGCTACCTGACACCTTTCACACTCTTGACACCAGCGCTTAACATCTTGGCGCATACCAGGCCAGTAACATCTCTGCCACACCAAATTTACTGTCCGTTCCACACCCTGATGGCCATGCTCATGGTGCAGCTGGTGTAAGACCTGGTTCTTTAATGACAAGGGCAGGACCAGCTGGAGGACCTCATCGCCGTCTGGGGAAAAGACTTTACGATAGAGCACACCATCTTGCTCCACTATGCGATCCCACTGCTTGACCAGCCCAAGAGCTTCCTTGGACATCTGACGCCGTTCGGCTGCATCTGGACCCTTCTTTGTGGTCCAGAACACCAAGAAGTCGTGTATGGTGGAATCTGCTTCCTGTAGGACACGGAGATCAGGGGAAGTGTGACAAGGGAAAGCAGAGATGGCATTTTGCGTTACCTCGAGTGCTGGGCTGACGATGACTTGCTGCACGGACTCAGGAACTGGCGTGCCAGGAACCAGATGATCAGCTGCACACGAGCTGGGTAAGTACTGCCGAGAAAGGGCATCTGCATTGCCATTACTCTTGCCGGGCCTATACTTGATGACATAATCAAAGTTAGCAAGTTCTGAAGCCCAGCGCTGTTCCACAGCACCCAACTTTGCTGTCAAGAGGTGACTGAGAGGGTTATTGTCAGTGTATACCACACATTTCTGCCCTAACAGGTATTCTCTGAACTTTTCTGTCATGGCCCACTTAAGGGCCAAGAACTCCAATTTCATGGAGCTGTAGTTGTTCATATTACGTTCTGATGGCTTAAGGCTCCGACTGGCATATGCTACAGGCCTGATCTTACCATCTTGCTCCTGAGAGAGAACGGCTCCCAGTCCACTGTGGCTGGCATCCACTTCGAGGATGAAGGGCAAGGAGAAGTTGGCATAGGCCAGCACTGGTGCTTCCACAAGCTTGCTCTTCAGGCCTTCAAAGCTCCGCTCACACTCCGTGGTCCACGCCGCCGTCAAATTCTGCTCCGACTTCTTCCGGGTCTTGGTGCCACTCAGTTCAGCAGCCAGCCGGTGCAGAGGGGCTGCCAGCCTAGCAAAGCCGTCCACAAAGCGCCGGTAATAGCTGGCAAAGCCGAGGAATGAGCGTAACTCAGCCACATGGTTAGGACGCTGCCACTTGGATACTGCGTCAATTTTGATGGGATCAGTAGCCACACCCTCTTTGGAGATGACATGCCCCAAGTAGCCAACCTCCTCTTTGAAGAAGAAACACTTCTCCAGCTTGGCCTTGAGGTTCTCCTGCTTCAGCCGCTCCAACACAGCATCCAGGCACTCCATATGTTGGGCTACAGTGGAAGAAAAAACCACAACGTCATCCAGGTACAACAACAAAGACTGACAATGTTGGGCCCCAAATATCCTCTCCATTAATCTTTGGAAGGTACTTGGGGCATTGCAAAGCCCAAAAGGCATCCTGTTCCATTCAAACAGGCCGAAGGGGGTGCAGAAAGCCGTCTTCATTTTGTCCTTCTCCGTGACTGGAACTTGATTGTACCCACTAGCCAGGTCCATAGTGGAAAACCAGTGGGCACCAGAGAGTGCGTCAAGGGACTCTTCAATTCGCGGCAGGGGGAAGGCATCCTTCCGTGTCTTGCCGTTTAGCAGCCTGTAGTCCACGCACAGCCGGAGACTACCGTCTTTCTTTTTGACCAGGACAATGGGCGATGCGAAGGGGCTACTACTTTCCCTGATCACCTGCGCCTCGAGAAGCTGGTGGATATGGGCTTTAACTGCATCATACTCTGAGGGAGGAATGCGTCTATACCTCTGTCGTACCGGTGTCTCATCAAGCAGAGGGATATCATGCGAGATCAGCTTGGTGCAGCCCAAGTCTCCCTCATGAGCTGAAAATACACCACTGTGTTTCTGTAGTAAGGACCTAACACGGCCCTGATCTTGCTTGGACAGGGCAGACAAATCAACTGCATTAATCTTCTCCTGCACTGAGCTAGTGACTGTCTGAGAAGACACTGTGGCTGAAATATGCTCCTCAACCTCTGTGACCCCTGTGGGTAGACTCACTACATGGGCATGGCTCAAGGTACCTATTACAGTGCGTGGATAGAGCACAACATCATTGACCCCCACATTGACTATAGGGATGTAGACTGTACCTCCTGTCAGTTGGACCAGAGCTGGAGATGCGAGTAGACCAGCAGGTAATCCAGCAGCCAGGGGTTCAAACAAGGCATCATTACCCAAGTGATGCTGGAAACAGGTCGCTGCCACAAGCTTCATGGTACCACCAGGAACTCTGAAAACCCTTCTACCCTTGACTCTTACTCTGCCTGAGCGGTCAGGGGGGGCATTGACCTGGGCCTGGTGACACTGTTGTAGTGCTTGTTGGAATTGGCTGGGGGCCTGTGACACAGAGGGCAAATCAAAAAGAGCAGGGCCATGGCGTACAAATAACTCCCTGTAACATGTTCTGATAATGTTCATACCTAGAATACCTGGGGCAGAAGATGAATGACCAGGGGGGTCTTTTACGACCAACACACCACGCTTTGTAATTACCTTATCGCAAAGCTCAACATCAAGCTCAAGGTAACCAACATAGGGTATGTCCAGTCCATTGGCGGCCTTAAGCCGTAGCCAATGACATGACCGGAGCTTCTCTGCACCCCAGGGTTCAAAGTTCTGGACAAAGAAACTCTCAGTTATGGTGGACACCATTGACCCTGTATCAACCAAACATGGAACCTCAATTCCTCCCATTAATAGGGTTATGTGTGGACAAGCTGACATCAACTCTGCTATACAGTCTGGGTTCTCTGAACCTGACTCTGAGCCAACTAGGCCCCCACCTGAACTTTGACTCAGCAGTTCAGGGGGTGAAAGTTTCCCGATTGCTGATTCTGGGAAGGCGACCTATCACTACGAGTCGTAGGAGCAGCACGGGAAGATAGCTGAGCTTGTACATGAACTCTCTCACCATCACATTCCCTCGCAAAGTGGCCAGGTTTCTGGCACCTTCTACAAATGACAGACTGTTTCCCATTACTGAAAGGGGGCCTGGGGGCATTCTGGAGTGCAATAAGACTACTACTAAGTTGGTTTAGCTGTTCCTGTTGATGTTTTAACATTTCCTTTAACTCTGCCAACTCAGACCTTGAGTTTAGGTTACCTGACCCTGACTGAGGACCTCCCACCACTGCAAACTGGAAACCTGCAGCAGATGGGACAGAGTGGCTCCTTCCCCTGCTACCCCCTGGCATCCCCTCCCACTCCCACCTAATAGCCTCGCTACGGACATCGAGCAAGGTGGCGGTGGGATGGCGTCGGACAAACTGCTTTAATTCCCTGCGGAGAGCACAGTCATACACGTGTTCAACAAATTGGTCACGCAGTAATACACTGGAGTTTGGCAGGCCATTAGGAGCATTAGTTATAACCCTGTCCATCAAACACATCAAAGCATGGGAAAATTCCTGCAGTGTTTCACCCTCCTGTTGCTTTCTCGAAAAGAAGTCTTCCTGCAAAGAAACATAGGATTTAGAACACCCATACAACTCCTGCAATACGTCAAGGATTTTGTCTGGATCCTCCCTTTCCTCTCTAGATCGATATTTTATCTCCTCTCTTGCCTCACCTTCCAAATGATCATAAATGAAAAGTGCTTGATCAGCCCAAGACAAGTGGCGGGCACGCATACAAGCTTGAACTTCCTCCACCCACTCTGCAATGCTTAGACCAGTCCTACCTCTAAACATTGGGCATTTTCTGTCTCTCGGGACATAAACCAGTCGCTCAATTACTGGAGCACTAGAGGAGAGGGGCTGAGGAGCAGAGTCACTTGTTGATGCCGCACTAGTACCAGGTGCTGCTTCCCGTTCCCGCAGCAGTCGGTTTTCAGCTTGCAATTGGGCAACCAAGTCTCTTAACTGGTTCGCGTCCTCCATGATGAAGAGGGAGACAGGAGAGGTTAACACAGGCCTGTTGCTTGGAGTTCTAGATGCTTGCAGGACCAGCTGCTGTTTTGCCTATGTCATACACACTAACCACTAAAATATACAAATGCATACACATTCATATACAAATACTTAACATAAAATGAACCAACTGGTAGACAAAAACAAAAAAAAGAACACACGTCTCTGCTTTTACAGTAGATCCTGCCGACAATGCCAGAATGTGGCGGGGTGGCGATATAAGCAAACAGAATATAACTAACCTGACAACGCCACCTGGGGAGTTTCACCCCAGGAAGTATACTGAGGAACCTGGACTAATACCTCGGTCATACACAGGCTACACAAGTTCGATAACTAAAGTAAGACAGAGACGTGATTCCAAAAGAAATGCAAATTTATTGAATAATTAATGACTGGAAGGGTCTGTGGAGAGGATGGGTTAAACACAAATGAAAAAGGAATCAAACCTATGTGAAAGGACGTAACAAAATATTTATTACAATAATTTAATTAATGTCTAACAAATGCAATTCTTTTACTAAAACACTTCCAGTACTTACGAAGGGGAGCGTGGGCTGAGGCCAGCAATGGAGAGGCAGACTAACTGAGGGCGTGTCCAGGAGTGCAACCACTTACCTACCACACGTGTATTCACTGCAAAACAGCAATCACAGCAAAAAGGTGAAAAACAGTGTCCCAGTGCTCTTTTACCAGTACAAACTTGTGAAGGGAACCGCACCAGGGTGTCGAGCCTCTCCAACCAGCCAGCACTCTGCTCCCCTATAAGGAGATAACAGATATACTAGATTACTCGAACAACATAAAAAGGTCATTAATAACAAACCAGTTGGCTCTCACTAAAAGTACCAGATACAACTGGCAACGAGATAAAACAACCAAGTCAACACACATACACAGTAAATACAAAACTATAGAGGCAAAACAGCAGCTGATAGAGACCTACAATACAAGAGGCACATTAGTAACAGGTCTATAACACTATAATAACCATTACCTCGGGTATTTATCGTACCCTACTTACCCCTAACTACAGTGACCAGTACCTTGACGAAATGTGCGCTGGCTACGCAGACTCAGGGTGGTAAGAATCCACAGCACCCAAGGGCAGACAGGAACTATAGCAGATAAGATTGATCAGTTGCAGTACCACTTCACATGTGCTTGGTGCACAAACAGTTGGAAAACCTACCTTAATTCACAAATCTCAGCCAGCAGACACCAGTACGACCAGGTAGACCAGGTAGACAGGAGACTATTACAAACAAAATAAAACTCAGTCATTGAGTACATAGAAACACCCTTAAACAACCTCATGACTGCATCACCTACCTCAGAGTCACAAAGAGGGGCCAATATGGCAACCAACAGGCAGAGAAAAGGAAAGGCAGCCATGATGCCACAGCTGCCTTAAATACCCTGACAAGCTAATTGGAGGGCTGGACCAGGGAGGAGTCAATCTAGTGCTGTGGGGGGTGTGTCGAGAACTAAGAGGGAGTACTGCATTAATATTGAAACAAGTGTTCCTACTACACTAGCAACCACCTAATACAGCCTGGCAATCACGTACTAACACCCTAGCAACCACTGTATTCGACACACCCATGACTACTATTACTACTACTGCTACTACTGTTACAACTACATCTACTACTACTGCAATGACTGATGCTACAAGTATTTCTACTACTTCTACAGTTACTATTACCACTACAATTACTACTGCTACAACTACTACTACAACTAATACCGCTACTACTAATTCTGTTACTACAATTATAACTACTACTATTGCACCTACTACTGCTAAAATTGCTGATGCTGTTACTTTTGTACTATTGCCACCACCGCTGCTACCTGTGCTACTGCTACAATATTGTTACTGCTGTTACTGCTACCTACTACTGCATGTTTCAACTACTACAGATACCACTGTAACAACTACTATTGGTACTACTGGAAATACGACAAATGCTTCTATTTATAACTGCTACAGCTAATATTTCTATTACTACTATTTTAATGAATACCACAACTACCACCATTACAAGTGTTACTACACCTACTACTGCAACCCCTAATGCTGCTACAATTACAGCTACTACTATTACTACTGGTACTGTGCAACTAGTCCTACTACTTCTACTACTGATATTACTACTACTACTTTTACAACTGCTCATGCTACTACTAGTTTTTAAAACTACTCTTCAATGTACTGATTACTACAGGACATTAGCAAATAAATTGCTTAAGCTCAAAATAATCAAATTTTAAAGACATTTAAACTCTTTCTAATAGGGATGATCTCACAATATGATTCGATACAGGATATGAGGTTCACGATTCGATACAACCACGATACGATGTGATAAATAAAAGTTCAATGACAACAAAGACTGTGCAGTTTTCTGTTTATTTCTGAGCCACAAATCTTTCTAGCAATGGCTAGAATGTAAAAAAACAATTTAAAAATGTCATTACAAAGTGAAAATAATATAATTTGGATGGAGAGCTTGTGAAATTGTGATGGCAAGCCATCTCATTCATGATTACTACAGCAGAATAAACACTTGGGGACAGAATTTAACAATAAGGAAGTTAAATTTGAATGTTTTCAAAATAAGATCTAATAAAGTTGCAGGACTGAAACAGCCCGCTCCATTGATAACAAGTCTATAAAGTCCTTCAGCCAATTTTCTATACTGAAACAGTTTGGTTTATGTTGTTTCCAGTTCATTAAAATAATGGCTGATAACGTATTATTGCATAGGAATGCAATAATACGTTAGTAATTAAAAATGCTTTGAAAAACTAGCAATGTCATTTATTAACCTTAGCATCCTGGCCACCCTCGATGATCGATGAAGTGATCAGTGGAAGATGCTGTATCATTTGCTCTGCATACTGTGTTCAAACATCTTGATGGAATGAACACATATGCCAGAATGTTGTTTATTAATTAGAGCTCTGCGTTTAATACCATTGTTCCATCTAAACTGGTGTTAAAGCTCAGGGACGTTTGTCTTTGTAACTCCATCTGTGATTGGCTATATGACTTTCTGACAAGCAGACAGACAGTGAGAGTAAATACCAGCTATTCATCCACCATTGTTCTTAACACAGGAGCACAGGGTTGCTGCCTCAGTCTACTACACATCAGTCTGTTCACATATGACTGTGTTGCTAAGTATCATAACAACAGCATTGTAAAATTTGCAGATGATACCGCTGTGATAGGACTGATACATGACAAGAAGAAGGATGCTTACAGGATGGAGGTGAATGATCTATTTATATGGTGTCAAGAAAACAACCTCTCTCTGAATGATGATAAAACAAAAGAGATCATTGCTGATTCTAGGAAGTCCGAAAACACCCATCCCCAGTTTGCATTAAAGGTACACCTGTGGAAATTGTAAAATGCTTCAAATTTCTAGGCATTCATGTTTCCGACTCCCTCTCTTGGTCCTTCAATACCAGCCACATCTTTAAGAAAGCGCAACAGAGACTGTACTTTCTAAGATGCCTTAAAAGATTAAAATTTTCCACAAGCATCCTGATCAACTTTTACAGAGCTACAATAGAGAGTATCTATTACTGGAGGCATTCTGGTGTGATTTGGCAACCTCACAGCACAAGATCACAAGCAATTAAAAAGCATAATAAAAACAGCATCAAGGATTATAGGCTCACCATTGCCACAGCTTCAGGATATCTAAAGCACCCGCTGCCCTGAGCATCATCAAGGACACAAGCCACCCAGCACATACTCTGTCCTCACTCCTCCCATCTGGAAAACGCTACCAAAAGCATTAAAGCTCGGACCACCCGTCTCAAAGACAGTTTTCACTCTCAGGTCATTCGAATAATGAACAGTTCTTGAACACTAAGTGTGCACACACACACACACACACACACACACACACACACACACACACACACACACACATTCACATGCATACATGTGCACACTATTCACTCCATTGTATCTATTGTCACTTGAATGTTAATTTAACCTTTTTATTTATTATTGTTTTTAAGGCTGAGAGAGCCAGGGCACACACATTCCGTTGCAATTGAATGTACGTGATACTTTTTGAGTGCATATGACAATAAACCTAAACTTGAACTTGAAGTAAAGCCAGCAACCAACCAAACATTCACATCTGGGACCTATACCTCTGACTCTCATTGGGACTGTTGACCAGATGTGGCACAACTGCTGTATCCTGGTGGCCCCTTACCAGGGGCCACTGTCTCTGGATTACACACTGCATAACAATACACTATGTTTACTGGCTGTATGATTAATGAAATGCTTAATCAATTTTTATCAAAAAAAAAGATTCTTAAATATATTCCTGCCTCCTTGGCTTTGAATGCACAAGAACACAAAACAATCATTACTGTGCGACTCAAACAAGGCCACCACTGCCATGACAATTACTGCCTGGCTGAAAAGAAATGGCAAGAATGTGGGTAAAAAACATTGTGAAGTTGAAGAGTAAAACCTTAAGTTCATTGCTTGATGTATTTGATACAGTTGCAAAAGTATTTGGACAACTGCAACTGTATCAAATACATCAAGTGATGTGATTTAATTGCATTTAATAGGAAAGATCTGACACCATGTCTTAAAGGATGAGGCTGGTGTTTTTAATGCATTGCTTACCGGCAACAAATCTTATGAAAATACGTACCGTTTTTAGCCGTCAACCTGGAAGTCATTGGCTCCAATTGTGAGCTAAAAACCTAGTTTAACATAGTTTCAATTTTAAAAATCGCTAACTGTTACCACGAAAAGTCAGGCTGTTGTAGTTATTACCAAATTCAATATTATTATCAAATTCAAATGGGAACAAATTCTTCATTACACCGGGGACTATTTTTGGTGCTATGGAACTACTTTCCTGAGATGGCAAACGTGTTTACAGCCGGCTTATAAAGTTGTTTGAGGAAAAAGTCGGCTGGCCCGGTGCATCGTGATGATGAAATATGTTGCCCAGAGCAACGGCATGGCTCTGTGACATGTTTTTAATCGTTTCTTTAATACAATGGAGTTCTATGGCTGCTGGGACATGGCTGCATTGGGCACCGGCTACATGGACGAGACTTGTTGGCAAAACCAAATCATTGCTGATTTTGTTATTTTCATAGGATTTGTTGACGGTAAGCGATGCATTAAAAAACACCAGCCTTATCCTTTAATGACTGGCATTCACTCTTTTACACTTCACCCCTACTACTGCAACAACTGCTACTGATGTTACTGCTACTACTAGTACTGCTACAACTACTACTGCAACTACTAATTCAACTACTTAAAACATTTCAACTCCTATTAGTACCACTACAACTGCTGCTATTACTTCTACTACCACTGCTACTGAAGAACACACACAAACACACACATGCATACAGAAACATACACCACTAAAAGAACTATCTGACCTGTCTAATTGACTTAGCAGTCTAACTCACTGCACAGACCTGTCTAACCGACTGACTTGTCTAACTCACTGACCTGCCTAACAGACCAATCTAACTGACTGACCTGTCTAACCACCTGTCTAACTCGCAGACCTGTCGAACTGACTGACTTGACACCTACTACTACTACTACAATGACTGCCGCTACCACAACTACTGCTGCTAGTATTACTTCTTCTACTAGTGCTACAGCTACTACTACTACTGGTACTGTACTACTACTATTACTACCATGGTTCAGGATGCCACACTAACTCTGCTCAGCTACATATACAAGCACCTCGAGAACTCTAACAACCATGCAAGATTATTGTTTGTGGATTTTTCATCAGCCTTCAACACCATACAGCCACATCTGCTAGTCCAGAAGCTCACAGACAAGTTTGGCTTGGACAGCGGCATTGTTGGCTGGATTCTAGACGTCCTCACGTGCAGGACGCAAAGAGTGAGAGTAAATGGTCAATTTTCCGAGCTGTCCGTAACATCCACTGGCTCTCCCCAGGGATGCGTCCTCTCTCCTCTACTGTACATAGTGTACACTAATGACTGCCGCAGAATGTATGAAAACCATCACATCTTGAAGTTTGCTAATGATACAGTCATAGTGAGCCTGCTAAACAGCGAGGAAATTTCCCATGGTCCTGTTGACTATTTTTCAAATTGGTGTCATGAATCGTTTTTAGTACTGAATGTGTCAAAGACGAAGAATATGTGTATTGATTTTAGACGTTCTCACCCCTCTCCTGTCAGTACAGTGATTGATGGCCAGAATATAGAAATAGTGGAGTCCTACAAGTATTCGGGAACTATACTAGACAATAAACTGACATTTGAGAGTAATACTGACATGGTGTACAAGAAAAGCCAGCAGCGTCTATTTTGTCTCAGGAAACTCTCTAAGTTCCAGGTTGACAGGACCCTGATGACAATGTTTTATCGATCTTTTATTGAGTCTGTGAGTCACTTTTTCCTTTATCTGCTGGTGGTAAAACACAGAAATGTACTCAATAAGGTGGTTAATGTCTGTAGCAAAATAACTGGCACTGCACAGGAAACTCTGCAGGATCTTTACAACAAACAGTTATATAAGAAAGCAGAATCCAGCCTGTCTGATTGTTCCAATCCTTTACATCAACAGTTTCAGTTTCTGCCATCTGGTTCCCTCCTCAGACTTCCACTAGCTAAAACCAACAGATACAAACACTCCTTCATACCCTCTGCCATCTCCCTCCTAAACTCTAGGAGGAAAAGGTAGTTACATATTTGCATAATGTTGTATCTTTTTAATTGACTGAGTATTTTTACTGTGTATTTACTGTATGTCTTTTGGTCTAGTGTTGTATTTATGTGCCCTGTGTTTTATGTGTGCTAAATGTATGCGTCCCACTGCTGCATAACCAATTGCCCCACCGGGGACAAATAAAGTTATTGAACTTGAACTTTAACCAGTCCACTACTACTGCTACTGCTATTGTTACTTCTACTTTAGTATTACTTTTAGCCCATATGCTACTACTACTGCTACTTCTACTACTACTACTGATATTACGATACTACTTTTACTACTGCTCATACTACTTTTTATATCATTGTTACCTATTCTAAAATGTACTGATTACTACAGGACATTTGGCTGACAAATAAATTGCTTAACCTCCAAATAATCAAATTCTACAAGCATTTAAACTCTAAACTTTCTAATGAGTTCAGACTGGAAAAAACTAAAGCAAGCACACAAATTTTCTCCAGAAAATGTAATCTTTTCTAGTTATTATTATTCTCCTCAAAAACTTTGGACTCTAACTAGTAGGGTATTGTATGGAAAAACCTGTATTTCATAGACAGACTAGATAGAAAAGTAACATCAGCTAGCTAACATAGATAGAGCTATAGCACATTGGCTGGCAATAACATTAACTTCACTGTAATTTGTTGCAAAGTTGTTGAAATAAATAATTAGTAATGCATGGGAACGAGATACTTATGTTGTTGGAACGACTTGGTAAGGCGTGAGAACAAGATCATTATGTTTGGGACTGAGAAGTAGCCGCTACAGCTACAAGTCAACATACAGCGCAATGCGCCCTTTCAATACTATGGAGGCCTGGAGAGCGGAGAGTGAGAGAAAGGGGGGGGGGCAAGAGGCAGGCACTGTTTAATTCAGTAATAATAATAGTAAACTTATTTTCTGATAGAAATACAGTATGTTCAAAGACCATTTTATTAATCCGACCTGGAATAACTTCACCTTCAATTTCCCACAATTTCCTCTTTTTCTCCAAGCAGGATTTTTGCTCTAGTGTGAGTAAATAGGTTCACATATATTCTATCAGTAATAAAGTTTACTGTTATTATTACTGAACTAAACAGTTTCTGTCTCTATGGAACCACTAGGCTAAATACAGTTTAAATACTAGAAAATGTGCTCAGTAGAGCGCAGACCTCCGCCATGGCCGACAACACCCTGCAAGGTAGTTATGTGCCTTTTGGTGATATACCACGCCCATCACTACGCCCCCTTTTGACCAATCGATTATTTTACATTTTCTCTGGTTCCATAAATGAACCATATATCCCAAACTATACTGAAGTCCATCCTACACCCTAAAATGCCATTCAGTCCCATTAAGGGAGCTGGTAGCAAAATTTTGCTACTGTGGCAATTTATCCCAAACGAAGCAACGGGGGTGAATACTTATGCAAAATAGATTTCTCTGTTATTTTAATTTTATGCTTTAACATAATATTCTACACATTTATTTTCATTTTGATGGAACAGTTTGCATAGAACTAAAAAAAATTTAATAAATGCATTTTGAAAAAATAACTCAAAACTGACAGCTGTCGCCATCTAGAGGCAACAAATACCCCACAGGGGCGTGAAGGAGAGGTGGTCCTAGTTTAACCCTTAAAGAGTAACTAATCCCCAAACCCAAATTCGTGGTGAAGCCTGACACCTAATGGTGAAAAGTAGGGTAGTGCACTGGCCATCTGCTATTGGCTGGTCTTTGTGCCAGGTGATGTCACCTTCTATAGAGTACGACAGGTGGTGACATCACCTGGCACTCTTACTCTTTAACCTCTTAAATAAGCCACCAGCAAATCTATGGTGTACAACAACTGAATACACTGGTGTGGGGTATTTCATAGTGTGTGTGAGAGTGACAGAAATACACAGGAAAATAACACGCAGACACAGGACGTAAGAGACACAATCAACTATATTTGGCAACACCCATAATGTGATAGGGAACAGAGAGCAGGTTATATCGGCTCTAGAGGAAACAAGCCACCTTAATAGAAGGCACAGGGTGGCAGGGCAGTGGTGTCAGGGGCTCTTCTACTCTAACCCTGCACTCCTGCTAGTAGCCAGTACTGTATCGTTCTCAGCAAACAACAAAAGCAGAGCAGAAACTCAGTGTAGTAGTAGAAGACTTGTTCTGGACGATGAGCTGCTGAACAACATGAAGGCACATGGTAAAGCTGGGCTGGTTGGTCTGCTGCTGGTAGCTGGAACACAGCTGGGATCTTGTGTGCCTCATAGCAGTAAATAAATAGCCTCGCAAGCCAGACAAGTCTCGCGAAGCTAGTAAATAGAGCTCATTGGCCCTCAAATTATGTGAAATCTCACATCCAACAATAAAATGAGCCCACACAGATTGATCTATGGCTAGGGGTATAGTAAAGGCAACTAAAGGCAACATGGCAACAACTCTGTAAAAATGACACATCACAGTAATGCCTTGCAACTATTTAGTTAAACCTAGCCTTATTCCTGAATTGGCCAGAACTTTTAACACTCTCCACAGGTTTATTTATTTTTTTTTTACTGCTGGATTCATTTCAATTGATATTTCTGAAAATGATCAAGTCTATTCCACAGGAAAAAAAACAACTTAAATCTCTGATGCCATCTTTGAGAGGCAAACTGGAACTGTATTGACAATTAATTAAAAAATGATTTTGTCTTGGTTCTCATGTTTCTAGCTTTTGTACAAAGTAGTGTTGAAAGTGTTGACAAATCTAAACTGTTCAATATTATGGATCAGGGGTGTCAAACTCTAGTCCTCGAGGGCTGGTGTCCTGCAGGTTTTTGATCTTTCTGCAGTCCCCCCCGCATTTTCATCCCTGTATAGAGTGAACCTGGCTCAATGTGTTTTCCAAGGCCTATTTTATTGGACCTCTACCCCCAACTTTGTCTTCAGGGACAAGCTGTGGATGGGTGGCTTATGGATTGGTGTAGTTTTTGCAATATTTTGATGTACTAAGCTTAGAGAAACATACTCAAATGTTCATTTCTGCATGAGAAAGATTCTTCCTCCTGCTTGTCCTTGTCTGAGCTATGTTCAGCATAGGGCTGACATCAATGACATTTCCTGCAGCATTTCAAGGGAAGGTTGTTACCATACTATATGGTCAATTAGGGGCATATATTTATGTTAACGTGCATGATGGTGGTTTATAAAGTGTGGTATTTATCAAGGCAGATTACTGACAGGTGTGCGTATGCTTATTTGATTTGATTTTTTTTTTTTTTGAGTACTGGCTGTTGTTACGCACACATTTAGAGCTTTGATAAATGAGATGCCAGGTGTGGCTCATTAACTGTCAGGGAGGATCAAACACCTGCAGGACACTGGCCCTCAAGGACCACAGTTTGACACCCCTGCTGTAGGAAAAGTGTTTACTATAAGAAGGAGACATTAAATATGGCATTAAGGTATATTATGGTTTCATTTCTATTAAATAGAAATCATACCATATGGTATTGAATATTTGTATCGACTGGACTCATAGTGTTTCTGTGAATAAATACAATAAGGCTAAAGTAGTGTGGCAGTGCTTCAGTAAACTTTGTTAAGAGGAGTATCACTGTAGCCTATTTCATGGCTCCTTCTGTTCTTGACTGAGTGACATAAGCTCTTCTCTCAGAGGCACAGCTATGAATACTGACCATGCTTCCACACTGCGAGCAACACGAGCGACAAGTCAGTGGACGTACATTCATTTCCTATAGAGCTGAGTGACCGGGGTAACTCTGCCGATGTGTGGACGGTCAACACCTCCTCGCTTCCTAGCTGATGTGATTTGGTTTTATGAGCAAAACTTCCACCTCGCAAGAGCAAAATGGACAAGCTTCGCACTTCTCTATAACTTTTATTTGAAAGACTACAGGAATAAATGTTTCAAAAACAATGCTTGGAGAAAGCTTGAATCCATCACTGTGGTCGATGGTAAGCTCTGAAGTAATCGGTTTTTTCTAATGCTATCCAATTAGTGCTTGCCAACTAGCTATGTCTATTCATGAAAATGATGTAATGTTATGAAAGGCAACACCAAAGCAGCAAAAAATACATGATTTGCCTGTTAGAACTGCACCAGACCACTACATGGATGAAATCAGAGCCTCCGGCCCCGCCCACAATCAGTCAAAATGGAGCGACGCATCAATCGAGTTGCTCGCAGTGTGAACACATGGTGTGAGAGCACAGATATACAGTACAGAACAGGTTTAAAGCAGTGTCATATTAGTAAAGCTGTGTGGAAAAGACATTCCATATACATTTATAATAAGTAAAATATATATATAAAAAAAAAAAAAGAATTTACACTGTACATTGCATCAAATCCAATCTAAAGTGAGACTAGGAGGGTAAAGGTGTGATAATGCTGGTGCTGTGTTGGCAGGAGTCTAAAACTGTTCAGACAGAAGATCACACAGTCTCTGAGACACCGAGTCTCTGCTGGTCCGCAGGGTCAGACGGTACATCTAAACAGACAGCACACACAGTTACACAGTCTATATGACAGCTCAATATAGGACTATACTTTTATCACTTCTTAAAGGGTTAGTTTAGGTATTGGTTAGGGTAAGTGTTAAGGTTTGGGTTATATTATAGGTTAGAGAATGAATGTGGGCAGAGAAGGTCCTCACAAGTAGAGTAATACGTCTGTGTGTGTATGTGTGTGTGTGTTAGGGCTGAACAATTAATCAAAATTTTATCGAAATTGCAATATGGCCTACTGCAATTTTCAAATCGCAGGAGGCGCAATATTTGTTACAGGGGAAATGTGTCAAAATAGTATTTTAAAGTAAATACTGTTGTGCTGCAGAGATGTCCTGGCCTACACATCATATTCTACAGACTTAAGAAAACATCTTTGTTTGGTACAGATCCCCGCAAAAATCACACCATAATCATTTTCATACGTTTTTCAATGAAAATGAGAATAATGATGTAAAAATGATCATTCCCTCTAATATCGCAAATCATATCGCAATTGCAATATCAGTCAAAATAATCGCAATTAGATTTTTTTTCAAAATCGTTCAGCCCTAGTGTATGTGTGTGTGTGTGTGTGTGTGTGTGTGTGTGTTTACCTGTGCCTGTGTGTTGGGCTCCAGTCTGAGCAGGCAGCCCACCTGAGTGCTCTTTGTGTGGATGACTCCGGCTCCAACAAAGTTTGTGGGATTTGGATCCACCCCATCCAGTAGAGCTGCGCCAAAGCCTATGATCTACAAGACAATATGCAGACACCAATTAATAAAAAACTGAAAACAGAAGAAAAACAGAAATACAAAAACCCCATGAAGGGCTTCTAAAAACATCTGACACCAAGAGAAAATAGTGCAAAAAAAATAAGATCACAAGCAGTGACAAAGTACAGTAACCACTACCTGAGTTCTAATGCCAAGCAACCCTTCAATCGGGTGAAAACACAAACTCTCGAGATACCTCAAAGTACAAAAAAAAAATCACAACTGCATGGGTCATTGGAGACTGTGGTTCCAATGGATGCAACATAACATGGCAGATGATAATTATGTAATGCTTGGTGTATTGGGATTTCCGTCAGTTAATGTAAACCCCTGCCTCTCTCTTGCTCAACTTTGCTCGGCTATTGCTGGACTCCCTTCAGATTTGATGCTGCGTTCATGTAGGGTTGCAAAGGGGTGGAAAATTTCCGGTAAATTTCCGGAAAGTTTCCGGTAACTTTCCATGGGAAGTTAAGCTGGGGAATTTTGGAAATATTCCAAATTGGAAACTTTCCATGGGAATTATGGGAATTTATGGGAATTAATGGGAATTAATGGGAATTTATGGGAATTAACTGGGAATTGAGGGTAATTTAATGGAAAGGTATCATATCCAAGCATAAATATTTGTTTTGTTATAAGCAGACATCCATCCAAAATAATACAAACAGATTTATTTGTAAGTAGAACTTTATCAAGTGTTAAATATTTTATTGAACAATCAATTCTTTCATTGAAGAACAAAAACATGAATGTTGAGTTGCATGTAGGGGGCGTGGTCTCAACAGCCCTGCAGTAAGCAGTGTGCTATGTGCATGTGATTGAGGAATAGCATAGATATTCAACTGTACTTGCATGATATCTGGTTGTTTTAGTCAGGATTATGCTAAAATATATTTTCCCCAACTATATTTAAGTTCCCTATTAAGAGCATACCTTCAATTTAGTAAATTCCTGGTTTATTCCCGTTTATTCCCATAAATTCCCGTTAATTCCCATAAATTCCCGTTAATTCCCATGGAAAGTTTCCAACTTTGAAAATTCCCGGAATTTTGCAACCCTACGTTCATGTCACATGGGAGACATGGTAGATATGAGCTATACCCACTATAAAATACCCTTAACCTCAATGTTCAGCTCGTAAATACTACTAGATAAGTGCACTAGCGCATTGTAGGTGCTCAGCTGGTAAATACTAACAGAAAATACTGTTCTCCTCAGCTTTCTTCTGGTAAATGCTAGTTTGGAACTCAGGCTTTGGCATTGGATTTGGACCCTGATTTCTCCAACTTTCTCCAGCAAACAAAATAAATTATTTTAATCACGTTAGTCATTTGTCACAATGCCATGATAGGACACAGCTACTTGGAAGTGTGGTCTGTGGTTGACATTACAATGTTTGGTTTGCTGTCAAACATGAACTCAAATGCAACACTCACTAAGTGCATGTGTGTCGAGTGTGAAAAGGCTGATCTGGAGCAAGCGAAGTCTACAGAAAGCTTCACTCATGACATCGGATTGAGCTGTGTATGAGAGTAGTGTGAAGTGTGTAGTTGCTGCACAGCCACCAAAGCAGACTCCTTTGAGCAACTCCCCATGTAGTGGTGATATTTTACCTTAGCCTTGGTGACCTCTGTGTCCATTGGGTGTTTGGCTTTGAAGATTTTCTGAACTTCCTGCTGAGGACTGCACAGAGAGGGGAGAGAAGAGAATTATCTATATTAATTAAAAAAAATAAGTAATTAATGCATTTGCTAATATTTTATTATTTATTATTCATATAATATTTTGTTAAACCTCCAATCAATCTGGTCAATCGTGATATTACATTAAATTGTGAAGGATATGAGGAAGTTACTGTTGAGTTACAGTAGGTATTTTTCAGTTTTCATTTACTACCCAGTGACTGGCTGCAAGCTGTGTACATTATGATCATATCGACTTTCCATTCTGATTGGAATGTAGGAGTGGATAAAACAACACAACCATGGCAGAACAAACACTACACGCCAATATTGACTCAATATTGTGTCTACTCTACGTGGCAAGCCTATTTACATCAACCCTGCACCTACAAGAGAGACACTTTATGAAGATGGACTTGAAATGCCCACCAGACACAGGCCTAATTTGTTTAAATATACACACTCACGTATATGATAGCAGTTTCAAGCAAGGCATCCATGTGCCATAAAGCTAGTCGTCTAAATACAGTACTGGCATGTGAAAAGGTACCATTTGTATTTTCTGGCTCAATGCTGACCTCTATCAGCTGCGACACATTTTATGAATTTTAATCGCCAATCTTCAATTCGGTATACGTAGTACCCACCAAACTTTATTTCAATACATTTTCAGTATTTAGACTGGATGCGCTGGCTATTCCCACAGACTTCTTCCACCAAAATGTATCGCTCAGCCAGCGGGGGTGAACCGAATATAAAAGTTGAGATTTGAATAAAATGCGAGGGTTATATACATGCCGCATTTACTAAGCGTTACCTGACTGACTGACTGACTGACTGATGTGCCGTGGGAGAAATAAGTTGGGGCATCCCCGAAAAAAATTGATGGTGCATGCATTGCTCAAAAGACCCCATAAGGACTGCACCGATCATAGTCGAATCATTAGAGTAAATGTATTTATTTGATTCCCCCCTCATTTATGAAAATTGACTTAACAGTATTTGCCGTAAAAAAGCCACTTACTGCAGTGCGCCACACTGCAGTAAGTAGCAGCTGGACAGCAGCCATATTCATATACAGTCAGGAATTACTTAATTTTTTAATTTATTTCTCCTTTATTTAAATTGGCTCCCAGGCTAACAAGTTGCTGCATAGGTTGCAGGAGACTGCAAGTGCGCGAGTACTCTTCTAAATGTTTATGGGGCAGCCTAATTATGGCTAAATCCAGTTAAAGAAAACGTCCACCCTAAAACAGCTATTGGCAATGTACCTTGAAATTTCCATTTTGTTGTTTGGTGGTGAATATGGCAAAGGGGTTTTTTACGCCCAAAGGCCATTGTGCAAGTGCCCACAGCCTCATTTAAATGTTTCCCAAGTCACTAGCAGCATCACCAACTTATCCACAACTGGGCGATAAGGGGCACAAATGCAAATGTCATGTCAGGCTGACATATTTCCAGCACAGCTACCCTACGGTTTGATAACAGAAGTTTTTTCAGCTACCTAAAACATCAATGATAAACGTCAGATTTTGGTGTCAGCCAAACATTCAACAATCATACAGGCAGAAATCCATAAAAAGAGGCACATCTTTGATAGAAAGCAAGTTTCCACCCCTTCTCTGGGCGTTGCCACAAGGCATTCTGGGAAACATAGAAAACCACTTCATCACAAAATAACTCCTGGAATGGATTGAACATCAAAACCTGATGACTAACAGTGTAGGCGTATCTGAGGCGGGATTTCTCCTTTACACTCCTTTAAGTGTGCATCGGTTCTTGCTGACATTAACCTCGGGTACATCTCCCTATAGAATAGTTTATGTATTGTTGTTAGTATGTAATGAGTCTTACGCTCCCAGCTGTTTCCAGCGCTGGAAGAAGTCCTGAGACATCATCTCGGTGGCCTGGAAAAACTTGTTTAGCATCACAGGGAGCTTCACTGCAATATTCTGAAGGGTTCCACCATATCTGTTAACACGCATACAGTCAGAAATTAGCATTCATAAGCAAATACATACAACATACATACAGTATGCATTTAGCCACTGACCTGAATTGGATGTTGAGTACTGGAGTATCTGTGAAATCAGACACACACTCAATGTTGAGGATCTGCTGGACCTGAGCCCCACCATCTACTATGGGGTCTACTGGTTTTGTATGGATGTTGAGCTGTGGAGGCCATGGTTAAGGATACCATACACACCTACGCACACACATACACCAACACACCTACACATGTAGGGCTGAACAATTAATTGAAATTTTATCGAAATCGCAATATGGCCTACTGCAATTTTCAAATCGCAGGAGGCGCAATATTTGTTAAAGGCGAAATGTGTGTCAAAATACCATTTTAAATGAAATATTGTGGTGCTGCAGAGATGTCCTGGCCTACACATCATATTCTACAGACTTATATAATCATTTTAATACGTTTTTCAATGAAAATGAGAATAATGATGTAAAAATGATCATTCAGTCAAAAATCTGTCAAAATAATCGCAATTAGATATTTTTTCAAAATCATTCAGCCCTATATACATGGCTAAGCCTCCCAATGGCTGTCTTACGCCCAGATATCCCCGTGCTAAACACATTTTCAAATTTTAAACTATTTTCAGATGTCCAAGCTCATTCAGTGAAGATGGACTTGAATTCCCAGTTTTTTTATTATTATTATATTATTATTATTATTTATCATGACCGGGGATTTTATGCCATTTTACTTTGAAATTCAATACAATTCCTGCCCTCAGTTTTACACATTGGAGAGCTATCACTGATTATTTTATGCCTTCGAGTGTAGGCTTATAATATTACAGTGGTGTACAGTCTCTGAGGGGGAAGTTATTAGGCGTGGTAGTGAATTTCCAGACTTTGTACAAACTTTATTTTGCAATTTTCCATAGTCTAACCCTAACTCTGGAAATCATCATCATTTTCCATATTTTCCTGATCTGCATGGAGAGCCGGCATGACACAGTGCTGATTCTTGTCAATGTCTGAATGTTCAGCCTTTTCCCCACAGTGTGAGCTGATGCTTGTATGGCTGGTCAATGAGAGGACACATTGTGTGACTACAATGTAAGCAAACAACACGAGGCAGAGCTGCAGTGGTCAGACATGCTTGACATACTTTGGATATCTATGACACAAAACAAGACAAACAAAAATACAGAGATCCTTTTACTTGGTGAGAGGGATAGTAGCTGTGAGCTAGCTAGCTGGTTAGCTAGCAATTTTCAGTTGAGCCATGTGCCAACTAGCAGTGGAGAGGATATGAGTCTTCAGGATATCCGGACTGGTCACAGATGAGGAGAAGCTGAGGAACTGTGTCGATGTCTTGTTGCCATAGAACACATATATACGACCTAGGGGACAACAGCAAGTCAACCTCTCATACTGTAGTTAACCTTGAGTTCATTGTTCTGGACCAATCACATATGATTTTACATCTGATTCACATACCAATAAGAGCTTTCTTAGGTTTCCAATGCTAGCCCATCAGAATTATTCTTGATTTCAGATTTGATTTCCCCAAAACCGAAAGGAGCAAAACTAGATGCTATTGCTGACCAAAAGCGCTACTCACCCAGGTTCTGTCTGTACTCAGACTTGAGTCCAATCTGCAGAAGCTGGTTCTCATAGAGAATGCCGTTGTTCTTACACACAAACCTGGAGTTTAGACACACAAACACACACGCATATATACATGGTGCATATTCAGGATTTTTAGTTAAAGTACTCTATTCTATCAAAGTGAAAAAAAACGTATAAAATTAAGTTTTTACCTATTCAATCCCTTTGCTTTGTTTGGGCTGAATTGCCACACTAGCAAAGTATATGCTCATTTACATTTATTAAAATGTGTTATTCAGATGTTATATTTAGGCTATTTAGTGAATCTGAACAATGTTTTAATTTTCCTTAATGGGATTTCCTTAACAGGATTTTAGAGTGTAGGGTGGACTCTCCATCACAATACTGAGCACAGTATGGGATATGTGGCTCATATGTGGCTGACTTTCGAGTCTAGCTGTTGAAATTTAAAAGAAAATATCAATCATCCCTTTCCAATCACTGTGGGAGATACAGCCCTTTAAAGTTTACATTAAGATTACTGTCAGTTTTGTCATATTAGGCTGTTGAGCCATCAGGCCCCATCTATCAAGTTCTGATACTGAAGAACGTAAAAGTTAAAAGGTGTCAATATCCAACTTTGTATTGGCTTTACAGTGTTTAGCTGTACACTCAAAATGCTGCTGTTGGGCAAACACTGGTTGAATCTGTATGGACATTGGTGTGCATGTACCACATAAGGGTTGGAACATGATTACCAAGTTTCATAGCGATTGGTGAAATTCTGTTTGAGTTATAAGCCAAAATGTCATAGACCACAAAGCCATTAAAATATTGACCAATAGGGGCGCCACAAAGTCCAGAAAACTGTATCTCCTAATCCAACTGGTGAAATTGCATGAAAATCGGTACACATGCTCTAGGACCATGTCCTAGTGAAAATCTGAAGTTTGGTCGTCATTAGTGAAAGTGGGCTTGGTCTATGACATTTTGGCTTATAACTGTAACAGAATTTCACCAATCGCTATAATACAAATCTGACCAGATTTTGCCCAACAGCAGCAAAAATGTTATTATTTCACGAAATAAAAATAGTTGGGACATACAACCAATATAATTGGGAAGATTAACCCTGGAGTCTTATTGTGTGATTATTGAAAGGTTTTTTATTACATTTGACTTCATGGGGCCTTCGAGGATTGGGGAATTCCAGGGATGTACCCTTACTGTCGGCCCCCCACAGCATCCTAGTTTACGGTAAGTGACCTGCTTCACCGGGTTTAAGTGGAACATAGAGCTGGGTATCATCTGCATAGCAATGGAACTGGATATTATGATGACGAATAATTTTACCCAGAGGGAGCATGTAAATAGAAAATAATAGAGGAATAATAATATTCCTCAAGACTGACCCTTGAGGAATACCACAAGTGAAAGGGGCAACAGAGGAGACGAGAAAGTTCTGTTCTGTTGCTGGTTTGAACAAACTACTATATGTATGATTGGTGAAAAACTTAAAACGTCAATAATCTTACATGATAAAAACATTTTAAAGGTTGTTTTTTGTTTCCCTTGTTTTTTTGTTTCATTGTTTCCCTACCGATGTAATTTTGTTTCATGAACAGCAGTTCTGCCGTGCAAGAGCAAAATGGATGAGAAGTTGATTACAGCCATTCAAAGCTTCCCGGTCCTCTACTTTTAACTGAAAGACTACAGGAATAAACATCTAAAAACACAGCTTGGAGAATGGCTGCATCCATCATTGGGGTTGATGGTAAGTTCTGAAGTAATTCAATTTTTAATAATTTTTTAAATATTTTTTTTATTAATTAATTTATTATTAATTAATTTTTTTAATAATTTTAATAATCTTTTTTAATAATCTTACATGATAAAAACATTTTAAAGGTTGTTTTTTGTTTCCCTTGTTTTTTTGTTTCATTGTTTCCCTACCGATGTAATTTTGTTTCATGAACAGCAGTTCCGCCGTGCAAGAGCAAAATGGATGAGAAGTTGATTACAGCCATTCAAAGCTTCCCGGTCCTCTACTTTTAACTGAAAGACTACAGGAATAAACATCTAAAAACACAGCTTGGAGAACGGCTGCATCCATCATTGGGGTTGATGAAGTAATTCAATTTTTTTCTGTTATTTTCAATTAATGCTGTAGGAAAAATACATGATTTTCCTGTTCAAAACATCGTAGAGGGATGAGACTACTACATAAAAGCAATTGGGGCCTTTCACACCGTCCACAATTGGTCACAATAGTTTGACCCATCAACCAAGTTGCTCACTGTGTGAACAAGCAGTTAGTGCTGTTCGTGTCCTACCTGGGAAAATTGTCCTCAAACACATCTGTGGATGCAGGGGTGGGGCTATCAGAAAAGACATCAACTAGCAGGCTAGCTCCTGCTGAAGGGGTGGGGTTTAGACTCAGCAGGTCAGCGGAGGGGTAGGAGGAAACCTGGGGGAGTAAACATCGGCAAACATCAACTTCCATAAAAAGCACACCAAATCTAAACAGAATTGTACAGTATTTACATACATACTAATCAAAAACTCATCTATTGTCGTTCTGCACATCCATGCTATCAGAATTTTTAGAATTTACAAAAACTGCCTAGTGAATCACTACCCTTAAAAGTTAATACAATTATTACCTGCATGTACATATGAAAGCAGATACCAGTAAAACGGTAGTGGTCCCTTTCAAAAAGTGTTCCTTCTGACTGGATAGACTATAAAATCAATGACAATCCAGTCACTGTCAAAGAGAAAAGATTACCAAACACATTCTTTAACACCTAACCGTATCATTAAGATTTTTCACGATCTGAAGTTGGATTTGGCTGGACCTATCCCCTACTGTAATACTCTTTCTCTCCAAATCACACAGGCAGATAGAAAGCCCTAATGCAGAGCCCTCAAGGAAGTCTTTTGGAAAATGGATGCATTACTGATATGAACCTCAGATAGTGATGGCAAGTTTCTCAGTGTCATTGTCTAACAGGCCCAGAGATCGAGACAGTGTCATTTTAGTTACTGGACAACTTCTCTACGTTCTACATAGACTGGCTCAACACCGAAAAACAACCCACTGTAGAGGTCATACATGCCCGCTCCCTTAGGTCCTGTAACAATGTCCTTTACACTCATGGCCTTTAGTCATAGTTAACATTAGGCACAAGAACTTTACTGTGTAACACAGAAACCATCAGCAGCCTGCTGCACCAAGTGAACATGCATTTGATCATAAATTATGCTCTAAAATCTACACCAACAGTTGTGTTGAAACTAGTTAAAGCTGTCTCTTTGTTAAGTTGCACCACAGAGACTGAAGGTAAGATCTTAACTAGTACAGCCCAACAGACCACTGACCATATGTGTATGTATGTGTAGATATATACATATATATATATATAATTATTATTATTATTACTACTATTATTATTATTGTTGTATTTTTGTATGGCCCATGTGTGTTTGTATATATATGTGTATGGGTGTATATGTATGTATATGTATATATGTGTATATGTATGTATATTTATATGTATATATGTATGTATATATATATATATATATATATATATATATATATATATATAATATATATATATATATATATATATATATATATATATATATATATATATATATATATATATATATTATATATATATACAGTATATATTTAGATCTAGTTTACTTGTATATGTTTGTATATGCATAGTTGTCTACATACTGCAGATTGCAGAGGCACTTTCTTTCTTTCCCAGTCTCTGCCAGGACAGGTTTTTATCTTTGTTTATTCCTATTTGTTTTAGTCTCTTATCGTGCTTTTTCAGATTTTTTTATTTGTACCGTCCTATCCTGTAATGTACATGTTGGAAGCTACTGTACACCAGAATTTGTATGCGGCAACATGTTCAACTGTGGATTCCGCAGTTTGAACTGGCTTGCTGGTCTAACTAGTTGAATTCTTCACAAACCAGCCACCAATATCACATGATTGGTTATGTTACCTTATGGGAAAGCGTCTCCATTTCCTTTTACGGCTATTTGTCTCTTTTTACATCTCTGTGCTACAATCTTGTGGTCAACTCTTCAAAATGAAGAATAAATATCCAAAGGTTAAGATAAACAAAAGATATGCTAAAATTGCTTCTAAATCCTAATAGTCACTCAGCTGCGTTTGTTCGCTTTTGTCTTTTCACTTTTGTGTTTTGCGTTTGTCACTGCTATTTCTGTCTTTATGTCTTTAATTTGTCTTAGTGTCTGTACACACATCTCTAAACTTCTAAGGTCACACAAGTTTTTGGGCAGGAACTTCCCTCTAACTTTACACAACTTATTTTACTGTGGGTCCTTATAGTAGTTTGTGGCCAGTAACATGCTAATATAATGCATTAGTAAGCATTCTTCGAGTTCTTGAAAGCATCATCATAACACATTATGAGCGCATCATTCCTTATGAGTATCCTTATAATGCCCCATAATATGGGAGTCACGCTGATAATATTACTGGATAAAATAATCCTTTAATAATAGGGCCCTATATGCTTGCTTTGTTTATGTTGCATGTTTTTGAGGATATTCAAATGCAATAACCAACAATAAAAAAACAACTTAATTCTATATCATGGAGAGATACTTCACCCCCCAAAAAATCGGACAGAAGTATAAGCCAACACATAAGATTATACATCTTTGCATGCTTAAAAGAATAGTTGCCACTCCAGTGGTAGTGAATAAATGACATCATTGACTCTATTCTAAGTGGTGTTGCTGGCTAGCAGTGTACCATGGTCCCAGCAGAGAGCATGATGGGAGCAGAGGAGGCAGGGCGGGGTCGGTTGGTAGGGAGGAGGTCTGCCACCACTGAGGGAGAAGACTGAAGGAGGAAAGGAAAGGAATGGAACAGAGAAAAATGGAGGAGAGAAAGGAGAGATGAAAACAGGGGGAGGAGGGAGAGAGGACAGGTGGAAGTGAAGATCTAGGAAATGCTGAGGAAATGCAAAAGAAAACAAAAACACAGCAAAAATATAGGCAAAGGCAAAAAGGCTGCAAACCCAATAATCATTGTGGCACTAACAATGTAGTCAGAATGTAGAATATAGTCTGTGTATACAGTACACAGAACAATACACAGAATATATGACTGCTAGATAGTGTATGTGGTTATGGTCTTTTTAATGGCTGTTTGTGATTTAACCATTCAATTCTAATCTCTACTTCAATTTATAACAAAAACGTAATAATCTGTTTGCAGTTCTAATCCACTTACTACTGCAGTAATTGATAGGACAAAAATAGATTTAAAAGAAACTAGAAATAACCGCCTCGCGGTTGTATGCCTCCGCCAATAAACTTTGTTTTATTATTGCAAGGACAGTCTCTATTTATTGAACATATATAATTGATGTGATTATTAGGTCAACTTAAAGGATTTTGGTGTCTGCAAAAGTAAGTGACAGCACTTCCACCGTTTTGAACAGTGAAGTTGACCTTTGAACTTTTGGATATAAAATGTCATCACTTCATCATTTTATCCTATTAGACATTTGTGTGGAATTTTGTCATAATTAGCGTATGAATTCTTGAGTTATGGCCAAAAACGTCTTTTGTGAGGTCACAGTGACCTTGACCTTTGACCTTTGACCACCAAATTCTAATCAGTTCATGCTTGAGTCCAACTGGACGTTTGTGCCAGATGTAATGAAATTCCCTTCAGGTGTTCCTGAGATATCGCGTTCATGAGAATGGGACGGACGTGAGGTCACAGTGACCTTGACCTTTGACCACCAAAATCTGATCAGTTCATCCTTGAGTCCAAGTGGACGTTTGTGCCAAATCTGAAGAAATTCCTTCAAGGCGTTCCTGAGATATCGCGTTCATGAGAATGGGACGGACGGATGGACGGACGGACGGACAACCCGAAAACATAAAAACAAAATCCTAAACAAAAAATCAAAGGTCAAGCTGTACTGCTAGCCATCACTACTGTAGCACTACCTTGCTTGTGGTGTCGCTGCTGTTGTTGTGCTCTGTGTTGCCATTGATGTTCCGCCGGGCGTCGTCGATGTCCGGCAGGTTGCCTGGACCCTTCTTCCTTTTCAGCTTGGCCAGGATGGATGACTCTCTCTCTGGGAATGGAGGCATCTCCTCTAGGACCGTGGCCTGGAAGAGAGACACAGAGCAAGACAATACTGTGAAGCTTTAGTTCCCGGGCAATTCCTAAAGCTACAGCACCATCAATGTTCATGGGTGTGTATGTATAGTCCACGTTTAGGTGGACGACAAAACACCTCAAACACTACATTGAAAAAGGACTTTAACTTTGAAGAAACTAAATTACAGCAGCTACATAGGCCAGTCATATTAAGTTGAATGCCAATTAATAGTGTGTGAGCTTTAAAAGAGGTCTGACAAACACCACTTTTCATGTGAGTTTCGAAGCAACGTGAGACAACGAACACAGAGTTCCACAGAGGCAAACATTATTTATTATGTCATGGGGAACCATGACAACACATACTAAACACAGATGGACTGCATCGGCAATAAGGAACAGTGGTGAAGCTCGCTGACAGGGAAAGATGAACACTTAACAGGATATTTGCTCAACATTGAACCAACGCCTCATAGACATAGTCTCAACAAAAACTGTACTAAGCTTCACAAAGCTGGTATTTATGTAAGTGTGCCATTCAAAAACCACTTACACACAAGGTGAACACACATAGATGCATAACCGGGTTAAGGACAACAGAACTTTAAGCCCTGTGCAATGGAAAAAGTATCCCTCCGCCCTTAAAGAAGTGGATTTTTAAGTTCAGAGCTACTGTCTATGCTGGCCTCAATGAGGATTTTGAGCTTACAGCGTTCTTATAACTCTCTTGATATGGGATTGTTGTCTATGTGTGTATGGAATTGTATTATGCAGGATTTGCTATTTCTTATATATGATTGTTCATTGTCTGCAATGTGGCTATGCTTTGTCATTCATTTGCTATGTTTTTACACTTTATCACTGACGTAGGCTGTTTGATTAGTCTGCATTTTTGGACACACCCACTGCTACCTTAGCCAATTCAAGATGATTGATGGGCAGCTGTGTGGCTTTGACACCCTGAATGGCTGAAATATGTTGGTGGTTTTTAATGCTTCTATGACGTAATAAAGTATTTAGCCTTTTGATACTTAAAGAGGAGTTGCCTTTTCCTCCATCCAGATGGATTTACGTTTGGAAAAAGACAATGGAAGCCTTCAACCCACAACGTCTGTTGCCAGCTGCTGAACATGGTGGAGAATCTGTAATGGTATGGCGCCATCTACTGGGAATCATGAGGTCTGATGATTGCTCTGCTTGATTGCATAACGGCCAAGGAATATGAGGCTATTTCACAGGGCCAAAAGCACCCTGGCGTGCAAACACTGTTCCTTCATGATGTTCCCATATTCCAAGATGATAACGCCACGACACATACTGCTTGTTTCATGAACAGCAGAATGAAATCAAACTCCTTCCATGGCCTCCCTAACCAGCAGATCTAAACATCACTGAACCTTTATGGGAAGTAGATTTTAACCTCCTTCATCCATCAAAGAAATGGAAGCTTTCCCCCTTCAAGAAAAGTCCAATATCCCACTACAACAGTTCAGGATGCAGTATGACAGCAGGACTAGGAGAACTAAAGCTATTCTGGAGGCACGGGTGGCCCTACTCCTTATTACCTACTTGATAATGATGTATGTGTTTCTATTATTTTGTCCACTCCTCATATTTAACTCACCAGTATGTCTGTGCTGGCGACGCAGCTGAGCCTCAGGTACTCCACAGCTCTTTGCTGTAGCTCCACATCAGCGTTGCGGAGCTGGCTGTCAGAGCGCAGGACGTCCTGGATGGTGGCCTTCACCTCTGGAAACAGGTTGATGAACTTGATGTAGGCCGACAGCAGCAGGGCTCTGGTTGGCACAGAGCACAGGTGGAACTTGGAGTGGAGAAGGTTGAACTGGACCAGGGGACTGGAGGAGAGGGACACACAGAGCACACACAGTCAACTAGTTATATGGATTACTTCAACTGGACAAAACCTTACCGTGCCCAGTTCAACCAGTCCTGAGCACAACAGGGTCACAAGGACCAGGGCTATGAGACCAATGCTAGGAAAAGGAAGAGAGCAAATAACTACCAAATCCTTCTGCCACAAACTTCTGTACATTAAACTTAATAGCAGGGCTCAAGAAAGCGTCACATTTAGGATCCGATGATTTCTAATTGGTATCAAACACAGGGTCTGTCAGGCGGGCTGTCTTAAGAAAAGATTACTGCCACCTTGACTGAGAAATAAAAAACAAGATATCTAAAATTCCATTATTCATGAATTTATTGTCATTGAGACAAAAGCAATGTCGAGCACAGCATCCACCTGTGCCATCCGCTGGCCAAAAGTGGCATTGGCAGCACTGTGGAGCTCACATGGGAGCATTATGTTGTGAGTCAAAGTACATTGTTACAACTTAATTGTTACAACATTAAAGCTATAATATCAGTAAGCCTTTTCTAAAACATTGATAACGGGCTACATTAACAAATAAGATAAATACCTGATTTATTTATGTCATGCCATTGCAAACCTTGACTTTTGCACTGCCATTTTCTCTGCATCTAAGCACTGGTAGTTCTTATTTGCTTTGTCAAACACAAAATAAAGTGAATTATTTCTCTTGCATATTAAACCAAAATGGCAGATGCCAGAAACATTAAGGTGCCCATTAAACCCTCCTTGATCTACTCATGTCCTTTGGGAAATCCTGCAATATGCTCAGTTTTAGACAATGTATAGATGTATATAGTATTTAACTTTTTAAAGAACAGTTTGTACCTGGAGCGAGAGTCACCGGCAATCAGATTACCAAACTCCCCGAGGATGTAACCCCCGACCTTCACCAGATTCTCATGGCAAGCTGGGGCCTGCAGCGCCTGCAGGTATAAACAGAGCATGAAGGCATAGGCATAGGCTTAGGCTAGGCTTAAGTTTAACAGGAGAGAAACCATACACAACCAAGCAGTTAGCCGTTGTGCTGCCAGAACCCTTTTCCCCATCTACAAGCCCAGATAATAATGCAGACTTCAGTGGCTACACTGCATCATCATACTTGAGTCAATTTCTTAAGCCCTTTAATCAGGCATGGTGACTAACAACACATTCCCATACACAGCAATAGCTTAGGGCTGTTATTACAGAGGATGGGAGGATTACACACACACACACTCACACACACACACACACACACACACACACACACACACACACGCCTGGAAACTGGTGAGTACAACCACAGTGTTGTATTATTGATTAATGAGAAACTCCCTCAGAACATAGTCATAGGTCAAATGCCTTGCTTAACGGTAATCTTACCTACATCCATGGGTTGAGCCTTCTGTTAAAATGTATTGATAGCGGCAATTAAATATTTAGAGGAAGGGGAATGGCTCTAATATCTAACTGAGCTGTTGAAAACCATGGGAGGCAACCAACTCCCTCTGCAACATTACTGGAGCCACAGCATCAGCATCTTCATTTTTTCATGGCTATAATCCTTGTTTTGGAATTGAAGTGGAGCAGATGCTGGTGGTGCATGCTGACAGTAAAGCTGATTTGTGGTGGTACAGAGCTCCAGGCCCACCTCAAACACAGTCTTGGCGGCGTAGCCCTGCACATCATCTCGGTTTATGACGATCTGGATGACGCGATACCACACCTCCTCGCTGACGTAGTCGCCGGCGATGCGGATGAGGTTGAGGATGGTGTCCACGTACCAGGTGTAGTCCACCGCGTACTTCTCTGCCAGGATGGCTACCTTGAGAACCTGGGGGAGAGGGAAAACCGTCTGAGGGCAGGAAAGGAAAACAGAGAAACTAGCTGGTGTACAGGCTTGTCTGAATGACCCACTATCTCCTCTCTGATGGAGTAGTCGGCGGTCTCCAGGTAGCTCAGCATCTCCGCTACGATCTGCTTGGCGTTGCTGCGGTCACACATGGCATAGAGCAAGTCCACAGCCCGCTGGCGAACACTCACGTCTCGCTCTGTCTGTACAGACAAGCAGAAGATGAACAACATGCTACTGTCACAAGTTAAAAGGAGCTTACTAGACACTGGCTAAATTTACATGTTAACCTGGCTACTGGTCATACTGGTTAAGGTCTTATTCACGTTAATGTGTTTACATGAATCTTTGATAACCTGTGATTGAGTCGTCCTGTTTCGCTGAATAAAATAAGTTAACAGAATATTCCCCCTCCCACACTCAGCTCACTTCCTATACAGGGGGAAGAAATTACAATCCCAATAGTAATAATAATAGTAAGTACTGCTTGCCACCATGTGTTTTGTTGACATCAAAATTTACCCATAATGCTGTGTGAGTCAGTTTGACAGATGGTGAAAGCACTAAGGTGTTTTCCATGCCACCCGTTTAATGTGGGAGTAAGCCAGGCATCTTAACTAGGTTTCTCATAAAAGTTAGGGCTTACCCAGGTTATTCTAACCCAGTTATGATGTTTATATGTGTCGGGTTAATTAAGGTTAAAGGAATAGTTCACCCAAAAATGAAAATTCTGTCATCATCTACTCACCCTCATGCCAAATGAACAGGTGAAATTTGTTAGTCCATATAACATTCAGGGAGGTTGCCAGCACAACTTGGTAGCAGCCTTCTCCAAAACAACTGAAGTCAATGGGGACCTGTTCTTTAGAGTTCCAAAACAAAAACAGCCAAACAATCACACTGTGAATAGAAAGACCTATACACCATTATTTGTTGCAAATCAATCAGCTGTAGTTAAGATTTGCACTAAATGATGGTGTAAATATACTGTAGGTCTTTTTGGAACTCTGAAGAACTGGTCCCCACTGACTTCAGTTGTTTTGGAGAAGGCTGCTATGGAGTTGTGCTGGCAACCTCCCTGTGTGTTATGTGGACAAACTTCACCTGTGTTTCACCTGGCATGAGGGTGAGAAGATGATGACAGAATTTTCATTTTTGGGTGAACTATTCCTCTAAGAGAATTCTCAGTGCGGGTAAACCTAACCTGTGTAAGCAGTGAGCAACCACCAGGTTCTGAAACCAGCTATACACTTTTGTCACATCAACCTGCATAGGCCCATCAAAGGCATGCTATTAATTAAGAACTCACCTTGAGGGCGTTGATGACGGTTTCTATATGCGTCTTGACGGCCTCGTGGGAAAACTCAGAGCTGGCCAGCGTACACATGCTCTCCAGAGCTAGATAGCGCAGGTTGGTTTCCCTGTGCTGCAGAAACTGGCCTAGTTGGTTACAGGCTCGAACCAACAGGGTGGGCTCGCTGAGAGACAAGACACAAACAACAGGCTGTAAAGGCCATCACAGTGTCCCACTGCCCACACACATTTCAAAACCCAAACATCCACAGTCAGTGCACACCTGGACTCTCAGAACACAAGCATTCCACTGGTTGAGAACAGCTAGACGAGTGCGTGAGCTAATGACAGCAGGTTTCTTACCATGGCTCTGATGTGAAGTTCAATGATTTATCATAACTAAGTCAGAGCGCTTCCATGAGCTAAAACAGTTCTCCCTCTCTGCTTTTTTGTATTGTATGTAAACCCAAGATTGTGAAATTATTCAACTGTAAAAAAAGTAATATGAAAACCCAAAGTCAGTTCTGTGAATCTATAAACAGGATTGTAACCCATGTTTTGCAAATGAAATCCTTATGTTACAACTACAAATATCTATTTACGCCTTCAGTTCTCATTTTGCATCTCCGTTTATAGGTTTACAGAATTTTTTTTTACGTTCAGACTTTTGGCTGTTTGTATCCTTGAAAAAAATTATTTGTACATAGACGGCATCCTCCTGATTCTGGATCGGAACTAATGCATATTTTATGTGGTTTCCGTCTTGACATTTTCAAAATAAAAGCCAGACCCATTTGTAAAATTCCCTGATATTTCCTGTCTGGAATACGCTACATTTCCGTGATATTTCAGGAATTCAGTGACCACTGGGAAGCCTGTGACAGCGAGTATGACAAACCTGTCGTGGTGGATGATAAGGGAGATGGCTTCAAACAGCACGGCATTCTTCGCGTTGGAGTGCTGGACCTTCTTGGACTTGGGTGGTTCCTGGGCCTTATTGAGGATGGTCTCCAGACACTCTGTCAGACGACCTCGCAGCGCTGCATCCTCTGCACCAAAAAGGAACACTTCATTAACACCATCCACTCTGTCATCCATACTCGCTTAAAATAACTGAGTAGTAACCTATTTTTAAAGAGGTGAACGAAGATGGAAGGGGTGTTTCCACAATGTAAGCAACATGATCAGTAAGTCATCTGAAGTCCATCCATAAATATCTCAATAACACTAGATATAGAGAACATCTAGAGAACGGCTGCATCCATCCTTGGGGTAGATGGTAAGCTCTGGAGGAATTTTATTACTCTGCATTGGCAGATTGCTTTTTCCATTTCACATTTCTGTACAACTTAAATTGCTTGTGGAAGCATTTGGCTAGGTAATACGGGATTCATTTCAAGTTCCCTGGTTTCCTCATAAAGGTAGGTCATGTTTTAGGGACCCACCATAAAACCATTGTTCTCTCCCTCTTTCCTGCCGGCTTTCAAAGGGACAGGGTTCCCTTCTCCTGCTCCCTGCCAGCCTGATTCCAGACTCCTGAATTGCATACCGCCCACTTTTCAGATTTTGCCAAGCAATTAAGAGAGTCTGGTGTTGCCCCAGTCATCGACTTGTTCTAGCTCGGAGAAACGATTGAACCAGTCAGCGCCTTTGCAGGCGGGACTAAAGTTTGCACTGTTCGTGCAATGATTTTTCATTGCCATTTCGGTAAAATAGATTTGTTGTCTCCCCTCTTAACCAACATATTGTCTTTGCAAAGATGATATTTTTGTCAAAATCGACCAACATTCTTGGTAACATTGGTGAATATGCTGGCTAACTATGGATGCGGTGGCTAACTAGCTGCAGCATCAGTGTCGACTACAGTAACGTCAGAGCGGCCGGATCATAGGTCAGTCACTAGTGATTGGTTAGGGGAAAATCAACCCCCCCCCACACAGAAAACGGATAACTAGGAGGCAGTTCTACGCTGAATAATGGAGTGGTAATGAAATGGCCATTCAGTCTGAATATCAGTCTAGCTGTCTGCTCCTGGGAGCAGTAAAACAAGCAGAAGAATAGATTCCAACAACACTTGCACTTCGTGGCCTTCATCAGGGTTTAAGCAGTCAGGCCCAAGGCTTGTCCTGCCTCCTGTCTGTTCCAAAATGGGAAAAGCGAATACACGTAACCTCTCTCTCACGGGAGTGAGCACATTTTTCCCCTGCTAAGAAAGCAGAACGACCACAGCCAGGACAGAACCAGAGGCCTACACCAGAAAGCCTATCCTCTATTCCCTGCAGAGCAAACCGCAGATGTGAAGGGAAACTCCCTGCTTAACGGCTGACGATGGGCTGAGGAGTACATGAAACTCTTTCTCTCTCCCTACATACGAGACAGATGTGACCGATAGAGAGAGGCAGCATGGACACCATGTTTCGCTGTGAGAAACACAGCTGGATCACTGATCCAGACATCAGGACGCAACTGAAGAATTATTTTTGCCCTGGGAAAAGCAGAGTCTGAAATCATAAGCCTTGAACGGGGGGGATCCAAAGGCATATAACATACAAGAAAACAAGACAAATGTTCAGTGAAGTGAATGTAAACTGTTCGCTAATGCTGAATCATTGTGATGCATTGCACTTTGAAACCTGTTCAGCCATCTCATGTTAGATAGGATAAATACGCAAACTTAAGGCTTGAATGTATTTTACCTCAGCTGACGTGATCCGACTTGACTCGTGATCAGACAGAATATTTAATAACCATTGAGTTTAGCCCTGCAAGATTTTAAGACGCTATCTTCTTTGTTATGGGACAAACAAACATGCAGTGTTGTGACTATGTGGTGTAGAGAATCATTCTAGGATAAGTTGTGGGATGTCAGTTCCTGACCATGTGCTCAATTGTGTACTTCAAATATATAGGTCATGGGTCAATGCAACGGCCACAACTGACAAAGACCAAGAGAGGTCGAAACGTTGTGTACTGTTAGTATAATAAATGTCCTGGGGCAGTATGCTGTTGTGCGGATCAACTTTTTACTGGGACTGGATCCAGCAGGGGATCCACTTAAAGGATAATACAGTTTGTGCAAATTGTCTAGGTTTCCCCTGTCCCCTACATTATTCCTGGTGTTGTCTGTACAAAGTCAGTGTAGTTGGAGATATCAGGACTTGTTTTGCTACCTTGCTACCGACCAGAAGAAGCCACTTGCTGTCATTTATTCTTGTACAGTATGAAAAACAACTTCCACAGACTTGAAAATTGCCCGAGCAAGATAATCCATCAGAGTAAACGTAAAGCCTTAATTTGGTTTTGTCAAAGTTATTTCGCTGTGCCCGATTTGAGTGTTTTCATATCAGTGCGCACATTATGTTATGCTCTGCTTACTGTCAATCCCCTGACACTCACAGGAAGAAATGGAAGTCCCCGCCAGGAAATAATCTCTCAAAACATGTTGCCTTGTAAACTTTGTCACATCCAAGACTTATTATTTGGGTGGGGGTGTCTTTCTTAGCTGGGACAGCAATTTTAAAGCTAGTTTTGACACCGTAAAGTTTGTATTTAAACAAACAATTTAACTACATACAGCATGCACTGCAAAATGATTGGAGGAAGTGTGAACTAGACGTAGACAGTAGTAAATGGGCTAGAACTTTAAATGACATGGATATGTGTTTCTTAAACAGATCATAATTTCTCTCTCATACACACAGTACTGTACCAGGTGGAGGATAACACTGTAGCAGGCGCAGCAATTTAACAGACAGCCAGGGTGCAGCAACAAAGTAGTATGTGTAGTCCTGTAGGTCGATGGAGGCGGAGGTCACGATCTGGACAAGCAAACACAAGAAACACTTATATAGATGTCACAAAAAAAGTATTTAAGTTAGCTGACTTGAGCAAGAATGTCACAAAACAGAATCTGAGTGAGATGAACAAATGAACAAATGAACAAATGTGAAGCTACAGAGATGCGTACCCTGCTGAGCCTGGCCACTGCCAATGATACCGAGGTTTTGAAGTCGTCAGGACTCTTCTGGGCCAGAGTGGTGATAAGGCTGGTGGCTGCTGTTACTACGCCCTGACAAACACACACACACACACACACATTTATATGCAAAATAAAGAGAGATAGAGATGGATCGAGAGCAAAACTCTCAAGGTTCATTCTAAAGCACACGAGCGTGTATTACCTTTCTGTTGCAGAGCCATTGCTCTAAGCTTGGGCCTGGTTGTATCAACTATAGACAGTGTTCGATTAACGTCTTCACAATCGCCGCGGCCATATTGTTGACATAGCGCTGCAGTTGTCAACAATAACAAATGACACCCTAGGTGACAGTAGTGCTAATAGGAAGCTAGCCACCGTTAGCGTTAGCATTATCTATTACCTATTACCGTTTCTGTTGCGTTAGGATCCATTTCAAAACAGCGATGGTGTAATAACGGCAATAAAAACCCCGGGGTTCGCTTTTATGCCATCCCTACTAGGGCTGGGCAATATATCAATATTATATCGATATCGTGATATGAGACTAGATATCGTCTTAGATTTTGGATATCGTAATATCGTGATATAGCATAAGTGTTGTCTTTTCGCAAGAATGGAGTTGGAGTTGAGAGACAACGTCTCATATGCAGATATCTGTTTATAGAGATTAGCCGAAATGTCGTCTGGACCTAAAAAACTTGTGAAACAATCTGGTCGTAGACGTTGTCTCTCAACTCCAACTCCACTCTCGCGTCTCAAGTTGCTAATCGGACAGTAAACAATGACCGCCGCACGGAAGAGGAAGTCTTGGCCCGGATGTCTGCTGGCTACACCGGAAACCCCGAAATATTGGCCGTCGCCCCCAGAGTATAATCGTTGTCAGACCGATAGATGATGGGTTCCGAGATTGTCAAAACCAAGAACGCCAAGCTGATACTAGCGTCCTTGTGGAGAATGTTCTTCCCAAGTTGTCTTGGGGAGAACGCTCTTCTCATGAAAGTAAGCACAGAGAAGCTTCCTTGCAATTTGAGATTGACTGTGCGCTTCACATCGCGTGCGTGATTAATTAAGACACTCAGCTGTTAACCGGCTCTGTACTGTAGACTCCAGCGCTCCTCGCCGTTGTCGCAATGAATCTTGGGACTTTCAATTCGTTCTCGTCGGTCATATTTTGAGGTTGGCAAGGAAACTTCCAGGGTTTCTATCCGTCCTCCGTCCTGTCGTTCTTTTGATTTGGAATCGTGCTTCGGCGGTTAGATATTACATAAAACGCGCCACGGAGGACACAAGAACGCACAAGAACGAGTATCGATAATCAGCTCATGTGTAATGGAGGGCCAAGAGTCTGTAGGTTTTCATTCCAACCAAAGATTACACCAGGTGATTTCACTAATTAGTTGCTCCTTCTCTGCTTGAAGGTGTACTAATTAGTGAAATCAGCTGGTGTAGTGTTTGGCTGGAAGGAAACCCTTCAGACTCTAGGCCCTCCGTAGCACAATTGGACACTACTGTTATAGGGGAAGGTTTGTATGAATTGTCGGCACAAACTAAGTTTTGCTTTACTAAATCAGGACATGACGAACTGTAAAATCTTGACTTTATATCTGGGGCATGGGTGATTTCAGCAAATTTCATTATCCTGTGCGACTGCGTCTCAGGAAACACAGAGGTTGGAGGGTGCAAACGGGGCTTAAGCTTGTAGTAAGGATATGGTCGGGTACTGGAGCTGATCCTGGAGTCTTACCAGGTGCTGATCATTGAGCAGATGGACCACCCGGGCCGTCCATTCACCCATGGGCACCAAGTCAGGAGACGTCCTGTTGAGACGCAGCAGACATAGCGCTGCACTCTGCTTCACGCTGTCCATGGTTTCCCTGCTCCAGCAAGTACAACACAACTTCATTCATCATAATCCATCATATATGACACAATTCACAAAGTCCTGTCAGCACTTCATCCTTCAGTGAATAGTTGATTTGAATGCCACAGTGCCGGATCTGGCTAGCAAAACTAACACGTATGAATCTGTACAGGAAATTTCTTATTTGGGTTACTATCACTTCAAGATGTACCAAGAGCTACCAGCAGCCAAACTTGACATTGAACAGTTGACCGACATTCAGTGTTTTCCATCACTTTTCTGGGTTTTGACTATGTGGATAGTGCTAAGGATATATCTCAACCCCCCTCCCCCTCCCCTATTTGCACACAACAAAATTTTGTTTAGCTCTTTGTTTAGGACCTAGGGCTAGTTACAGGTTGGTCTAGATAATAGGATCAACAGTTGGGTCCAGACCCTGCCACCAAGATGCGGGGAATGTCCGCAGCAAAAGCCTCAGCCATCTCTCTGCTGCCCACATTGGCGATGCAGTGTAGGGCCAGGTTCATGAAGCTTGGGTTGCGGCTGGCCAGGTCATTCTTAATGCCGTTGTTGATTAGACGGATCAGGTCGCTGTTGGAGTTCACCAGCACAGATATGAACAGGTAACCCTGGAGGAGGAGAGCAGGATGCTAGTCTGGAGCTGGGTCGATGACATTGTGTCCAAATGTATTATTTTCAAAATCAAAATTTCAAAGAAATACTTTCCGTCAAGTGTAGTGTAGGTGCAGCGTACGTCAAGTCAAGGTTATTTGTGTAGCTCTTAATCACAGTCACAAGTGCTTCACACGCCCACGTTTTAACATGATAAATGAAAAATGAAAAACAATACCCCTCAACATTAGACCCTCAATAACAATGGGCAAAAACTGGACTATATCAAATTATTCTAATCTACAATATCTGCATCATGACAAACAACTTATTTTATTGAAATAAAATTCATTTTTGAAGTTCGAAAATGTTAATTCTCTTGTGCATAATTTCATGTTCCATGGTTATGAATAAGTAAAAGTTATATAGCTGTCTTTTTTCAATTACTTAAAAAAGTTGGTACAACATACAATGTCAGGTGGTGTAGCCCAAGGCAATCCATGAAAATGTATTATTTATATTGTCAAATATTAAAAAGATTGATTTAACAAGACCAAATTTTGTGGAAGCGTCTCTGCCAGGAATCCAACTTGGGTCTCCCGCTTGAGAGTCTGCAGTCTAACTCCCTGCGGGCCACGTGACCCAACCGACAATACCTAATAATACATAATAATAAATGCACTACACAGAGAGATGAAATATTCTGTGAAAACAGGCTGTAATGTAACTTTATATCTTCCTTCTTCCTCCACAGACTCTCTCGTGCATCAAAGCTCTCTCTCTCCATAAAGCACAAAATAAGAGAAGTAGATGATAAAAATGTAAAACTATAGATTAGGGAATAGGTCTCTTTTTTGAGGTAGTCTTTAAATAAGTGATATACAAGTATAGGGTAGTTAGTATTAAAAAAATTAAAATAGATATTTAAGAAAAAGGTCTCTTATCTTTATAGTATGCACATGGTTCTTGGTTGGAACCTGACTTAATCACCGTTTCAACTCCCGCCCCCCCCTTAGTTACTGTTGCTATGTCCGACAATCTTTCAAAAGGGATGCCACTATAGACACTACTATCACCCTCAGCAGTTTCCCCAACACCTTTTTTCTGTCTTATGTCCATATCAAGAGTCAAACCACTGCAACAAATGCTGTACTCAAATACTTTCAGTGTGGTGTTAGAGGCTCGGCCCAAATTCTATTCAGTCAATGTCAGAAGAGGTAGATGGATACTATGCACGGATTGGTGGATCACCATGTCAATCATTATTTTGCAAACGGTCAATTGCACTGATGGGAAGTGTAGCGGAACCAGGTCTCCACAGCACAAAGTGGGCCTTTGAGTAACATTCTTTTCCCAGGCATAAAGATGGCCTTTCACCTTTAAGGTTGCAAAAGTGTCACAATGACGCTAGCCAAGCCTAAGGAGTTCATTCCTCCACCAGTCAGAGACAACTCTGCAGACAGTTAAAGACAATTAACAGTGCTCATCTGCAAACTGCATCAGGCTGCAACAGACCAGGTCCCTTTATCTGGACTATAGGACTGACATACATTTTATATCACATGACCGAAAGAATCAGGAATTGTTTTCTGTACCCTTTCCTTGGTCCTGTTTCACTCTCCCTCCCCCTCTCTACAACAGGGCAGCCATAAATTCCATCTACTCACTAAATATGGACCCGAGGAAGACTAGTCTGTCGCTTGTGCGTCGACTAATGGGGATCCACAATAAACAATAAACAATAAAATTATTCTTGTTTTCTACATTGTACCCTCTAATGTCTTCAATGAGTTTCTAAAATAATGTTAATTATATACCAAATTGGCTAATCATATTTGCTTAAGTTGTATTAAGTTGTAGTCGCTTGTCAACAAAGTTCAAATGGAGGTTGCGTATCACTCCAGTTCTGGCCTCCCTGTATTGGCTACCAATCAAGTTTAGGATCAATTTTAAAATCTTGCTAATCACTTAGCCACGGAGAACATTTCTGATATTTTCTGATATTTCTGATATTTCTTATAACTCTGTGAGATCCCTTAGGTCCTCAAACCAAGGGCTGCCGAAGGTTCTACGGACTAGGTTACATCCTTTGGTTGTCTGTAGCATGCTAGCTGATATATTGTTTGCAGGTAGCATGGTGATTCTGGCTGTTTGTTAGCAAGGTTGCTTTGGTTTCTGATCTGCTGAGGGGGCTGTTTCAAGCCATCAGCCATCCCTTTAGCCCAGGGCTTCTAAAACTCCGGACCAAGGTCCGGATCCGGACCGAACTACAAATCAATCTAGACTAGAGCTGCAACGATTAATCGATTAGTTGTCAACTATTAAATTACTAAATTAAACTTAAATTACCAACTATTTTGATAATCGATTAATTGGTTTGAGTAATTTTTTAAGAAAAATAAGTCAAAATTCTCTGATTCCAGCTTCTTAAATGTGAATATTTTCTGGTTTCCTTACTCCTCTATGACAGTAAACTGAATATCTTTGGGTTGTGGACAAAACAAGACATTTGAGGACGTCATCTTGGGCTTTGGGAAACACTGATCCACATTTTTCACCATTTTCTGACATTTTATAGACCAAACAACTAATCGATTAGTCGAGAAAATAATCGACAGATTAATCGACAATGAAAATAATCGTTAGTTGCAGCCCTAATCTAGACCGGACCTTGTGTCACATTAGACATAAGTTAATGTCAGTGTTGGGTAGTAGCGTCGCTAGTTTAACTACATTTCTCAGTAGTGTGGTGGTAGTGCTGCCGTTTTCTGAATCAAATAGCGTTTTCAGTAGCAAAGTGACGGTAGCATCCACAAAAGCTACATTTTCTCAAGCATTTCTAAAGCTCAAGTGCAGCGGAGCTTTCTGCTGTGGTCTGGAATAATACTGCTAAGGATAGGTACATGACGGCAGTGCCATACATGGAGGAATTGTGTCTGTGTAGCCGATGGAAGCACTTCCGTATGACGGTGACATCACATACCAATCCTTGGGCTGATGCCTACAACCTCTCTGGTGTAGAACAAACATAGATGAACATACGCATACCCTCAACACTTTGCTTTAGTTTGTTTTTGTTACCAAATTGGTATTGTTATGTTACACTGATTTATGTCGGTGCGTTTTACTGGCATTGTTCCGGACCATTGAACTTGTGTAAAATTCTTTCAAGTGGACCTTTAATAAAAAAGTTTGAGTACCCTGCTTTAGCTTCTAATTATTGATGCAATTCAGTTGCATTGCATTTTGAATCAATTTTTTTTTTTTTTTTCATTGTGTTTTTATTTGGGATTTGAAAGCAGATATACATGAAAAGATAAATACATAAACATCAATTGAATCCATGTTGGTCAGAATTTGAAAACCTTATTTGTCAACCCAGCTGCTTGTGTGTGTGTGTGTGTGTGTGTGAGAGTGTGTGTGTGTGTGTGCTTACGATTTGTTTCTCTGTGTACTTGTTGGAGCTCAGCAGGTTGACCGCCTCCATGTGTCCAAAGTCAATATCATGGCCCAGAAGGAAGATGAAGAGCAACTTGCAGACATACTTCTTCTTACTGTAGCCGTCTAGAGCCTTGTCTCCTACACACGCACGCACATGCACACACACCACAGAGATGGATTTGAATATCTAGATGAAGTTACAACAAGTTTTCAAATAGGGAAGGAAAGGTGGATTTTTCCCCAGTGAGTATGGATACCAAAGATGGCATCTCAGTTGTTTAATGCCAAATGATTGAGCAATGGAGGGAAGGGGAGACAAGGAATTAGAGTTGTTCCGATACCGATACCAGTATGGGAAATGCCTCCGATACAGCCTAAAATGCTGGATCGGGTATCGGCGAGTACAGGAGTCTATGCACCGATCCGATATCACGTAATTTATTAGCCCCGAAAAAAATCAACTTTAAAGTAGTTTCACCCGGATAAAACGGCCATTTTCCCGGAAATCTATACTTATATACTAAATTTATACTGTTACTGTACTATTTCAAATTTTAAATGTCTTTTATTTTACTAAATTGAGGCTGCACTTCAACAGTTTTTTTAAAGGAATTGTTATTTATTCCTAGATTTATTTATTTATGTTCTTTTTCAGTTATGACTGACTGTCAAACTAGATAATAAAGTTCTATGGCATTCATTCTCTGTATGTATTTGTTCATGTTTTACAAAGAGTTTAACCTGAGCCAGGCCATACAACAATGATAGCAATCATATCACATCCATACAGGGTTAGTAGTATACAGCTGTTAAAAAATAATAATAATATATATATTTTTTTTTTTACGCACTGGTATCAGATCGGTACTCGGTATTGGCCGAGACACAAGTTCAGGTATCGGAATCGGTATCGGGAAGGAAAAAATGGTATCGGAACATCTCTACAAGGAATTTGAAGTCTGATTTAAAAAGTAACTAACACCACCTTGAAAATCACCAACCCCAACCCACACACACATAACATGCACAAAAAACACAAACATACACAGTTAGTTTGTGTGTGCATACCATAGTCCGCAGGTACTTAACCGTGTGGGCCGAGTGTATGCAGGTTTTCATTCCAACTAAAAAGTGCACCAGGTGATTTCACATTACCACACCTTCATCCTCCTGCCCAGAGACTACAGATACAAATGAGCCTCTGGCTATACTATGGTGCAATATGTTGTGCGCTGTCCCAGTCAAATAAATGAAGTAACCAGAGAGGAGGAAGGTATTCATTCCAGGTTTTCATTCCAACTAAAAAGTGCACCAGGTGATTCCACTGATTACCACACCTTCATCCTCCTGCCCAGATACTACAGATGAGCCTCTGGCTATACTATGGTGCAATATCTTGTGCGCATCTTTGCACTCTGCACCATTGCACTATTGCCCTAGTGTTGTGTACGTTGTACATAGTAGTTAAATGTTTAGGTTTACCTCTGTTCATCTTGTTGTCCTTGTTTTTAGCTATATATTTATTCTGTGTAAGTACACTGAGAGCAACGAAAAACCAGAGTCAAATTCCTTGTATGTGTACATACAATAAAGCTGATTCTGATTCTGATTCTGTCCCTGTCAAATAAATAAAGTAGTTTTCAATGGGGGCTGTTTTACAATCCGATTAGGGTTAGCGTTGTTTTTGCAGATCTGTAACATTGGTTTACCTAGTTATCGTTCAAAGCATGTCTGAACTAGGGCTGGGCGATATATCGATATTATATCGATATCGTGATATGAGACTAGATATCGTCTTAGATTTTGGATATCGTAATATCGTGATATGGCATAAGTGTTGTTTTTTCCTGGTTTTAAAGGCTGCATTACAATAAAGTGATGTCATTTTCTGAACTTACCAGACTGTTCTAAAACAGGGAAGGAAACCCTGTCTTTGCATTTTATTTTGATCACAGTCTTGTTTTAATGAAAGTGCTTGTGACATCTCACATGTGGCTTTGACTTACAACTGAACATTTAGCCTACTTCGTAGAAAATACCGAGATATATATCGTGTATCGCCATTCAGCCTAAAAATACCGAGATATGATTTTTGGTCCATATCGCCCAGCCCTAGTCTGAACATTATCATGTCTTTACTAGTCTGTTGATAACATCATCTAGCTATTAGCTATCTTAGGTTACTTCAGCAATCTTACAGCAAAAGAAAAACAACTCTCTCTTGCTTCAGTTACGATAGACAACCCACCACATCTACGCCGAGTAAATGGAAAGTGTCAATCCGTGATCGCTGAGTCATAGGCTTGCGTTGCCTATGTCCATCAGTTGAATATACACTCACCGAGCACTTTATTAGGAACACCATACTAATACTGGGTAGGTATCAGCTTTCAGCTCAATGTCAACTGACTACCAAAGTGCCATCTGCCTCAAGGTTCGACATGTTGTGCATTCTGGGATGCTTTTCTGCTCACCACAGCTGTAAAGAGGTTATCTGAGTTACTGAAGCCTTTCTGTCAGGTCGAACCAGTCTGGCCATTCTCCTCTGACCTCTCTCATCAACAAGGCGTTTCCGTCCGCAGAACCGCCGCTCACTGGATGTTTTTAGTGTGTTTTTCTGTGTAACCTCTAGAGACTGCTGTGTGTGAAAATCCCAGGAGAACAGCAGTTTCAGAAATACTCAAACCAGCCCGTCTGGCACCAACAGCCATGCCACGGTCAAAGTCACTGAGATCTCATTTTTTTCCCCATTCTGATGTTCGATGTTAACATTAACTGAAGCTGTAGACCTGTATCTGCATGATCTTATGCATTGCACTGCTGCCACATGATTGTCTGATAGGATAATTGCATAAATAAGCAGGGGTACAGGTGTTCCTAATAAACTGCTCCGTGAGTATACAATAACTGCTATGAAACTGATATCATGCCAGCTTGTCCGGTTGCTCATCCACTCTAGTGCATGAGTGCATAACAAATGCAAAAAGTTATTTTATATAAATATTTTACATATGTTCTACAATCTTAGTCGCTCATTAAAACGTGTTTAAAAAGAGAAATGTGTTGTCATTGATGTAATAAATTAGTTTTTAAGTAACTGAAGCATATTACAGTACCGGTTTTAAGGTTTTCGTCTCACTAATAATATTGGGATAATATTGTATATCGAGATAATTTTGACAAAGATAATCGTACTATGAAATTTTCATACTTATTTTCAACTTAAAACAACCTAACACTCCACAACTCAGAGAAAAAATGTAGCTGACGCTGTGGCACTAAACAGCTAATTAGGCGCCCCTTATTGAGAACACTGCCACAACCCTGTCCCTGCCATCTGATCCTTATAGCAAAACACATGTATGTGAGAGATTCATGTATGTGTTTGTGCAGCAGTGTGAGTTTAGTCCCAGAACAGTGCTCCCTCCCATGTCCCCTTACACTCACTCAGTCCACAGATTATGAAAGGACAGCCTTGATGTAAAAAAAAACAATGTTGGACTTAAGAGTGGGATTTATGGTATGGTCTCAGATCAAATGTACACTGAAATGAGAGACAAAGGGAAGCCAAGCATGGAAACGGATGAATGAATGTGGCATAATGGGAGGTGGTACACAAGCACATGGGGAGTAAAGGAGGGTAATATGCCGGCCGCTATGGGCAAAAGAGGCAGCTTCATTCTGGAGCAGACTTATTTTAGGCAGCACGGAACAGGTGGCAGCAGAATCACCACTGACACTTAAGCAATGTTTCCACAGAAAGAGCAAATCAAATGTTTTGCCATATCTGATACAAGTCAGCGCCAGCACCTCTGCACACAAAATTCCCAAAAATATGATTCAGGAAAAGAGCATCAAAAGCCAAGAGGTCATTTTAGTACAGTGACGGCTTTGATGACATGCCATACTCAGTGCCACCCTTTATCTGAGTCTGTGCCCCTCTTTGGCCACCCCAGTCAAAATGGCCTGAACACGCCACTGGTCTCTCCTCTCTGGTTGAAGGTGTGGCAATCAGTTAAATCACCTGTTGTAGTGCTTGACAGTGATGAAAACCTGCATACATGCTTACCTATCCCTGAACTACAGCATATGTCACACTATTTCACCTACCTTTAAATTTGGACCGGATGTTGGCCAGTTCTTTGTTTATCCTCTTAATCTCCGCCTCTTTACTTTTACCTGTAAACAGAACAAGTTATAACATGAGATCGTTGCATGCAAAATAGTGCTGTCTCGACTCATAATTATATATAGAGGCTTAAATATCTGCGATGGAAGCACAGAGAACCAAACAGAGATGTGGCAGTGACACAGACAGTGGAGGGCTGTGTAGGTGTTCACTTGAGAAAGATCAAACATGAGCCACATAATCCATAATGCTGCTCCTCCACCATTGAAGAACTTTGTTCAGCTCCGCTCTGAGCAAATGGGGAGACTGTAGCGTCCCTAAACGAGGCTCTGCCTTTGCACAATCTGCTTTTTCTTTTAAAGCCATTAGAGAATGGAATAAGCTCCCTGTCAATCTGAAAACCTACACAGATTCCCATATTTTCTCCCGTGAAGTTAAAAAATGGATTTTAAGTAACCAGTCTTGTCAGCATTAATTTGAGATTTTGACGACCTGTTTCTATACCTTTGGATATATGCATGTAATACTTTGATATTTGTATTCTGCTTTGTAGTTTTTCCTATGAAATGTGCTATTGTGTGTGTGTGTGTGTGTGTGTGTGCGCGCGCATATGCCTGTGTGGATGTCAATAGGTTGCTGGTCCATTTGTAGTGGAGATGATAGGTTTTGCTCTGTGTTTTATTGTTTCTGTTCACCTGCCCAGGGACTACAGATGGAAATTAGCTAGCAGCTAAATCTGGTACAAAGCATCTCCTCTCTTTGTTTGAGATAAATGTATTTTGTACATGGTCCCTGATGTAAATAAACTCAATAAACTAAACAATAAACTAAACATGTTGTTCAGGGACAAGATGAAATAAAGGGATGTGGGTCACAGGGTCATATATATTTAGACCTTAAGACCTTACACAAATCGTTAAGAGCAACGCTTCAATTTGGCATATATCTAACACACCAAGCAGCATTTATTATAATACATTTTCAACTTTTATTAATGTGTCCGCCTGCTATTCCAACAATCGTCCATCCGAATACAACACAGTACAAGCAGTGCGAATTGAAGAATGGATCCTAATGATTCAGGTCTCAGAATAGGTCTCAGATCGTTTGTCGATAAGTAAAGCCACATTAAAATGTGAAAAATCTAAAGACAGTTTGGCGACACGTTCTCTCCACACAGGAGAGAACAGCACATATCGGAGCAGGGGCAGCTCAAAAGTTTGAGCACATCTTATAGCTGAAAGGTTCATCACAAAGTCTAACGTTACTGAATCTGTGTCAGTTGTGTCTGCTTGAATGGGGCTGAATAATAGCTTGCCCGTAAAGTTGTTAATGAAGAACCATAGCCTCCGGTTCAAGAGTTGGTACTGAGAGCGTTAATCAAATCCTGGAAAGTCAATAAACCGGGAAAGCTAACAGAAGTTCTGGTACGTTAAATTTCCTGGCGATGAGATGTGACCCACGCCCTTTGGCATGACGTTAGCTGTTGCAAGCTAGCAGTGTTAATTAGCTAATCTAGGCTAGCTAGCTAATTGACTATCTAATTTGATTTCCATTACGTTAAAGTTAGCAAGATTGTGAGTACACAAGTAATCGGCACACTACTGTGTCCCTGAAGCCGTCAGTTATAAAGTTAGTGTTGGCACTAGCTAGCTAACAGGCTAACGTTAACCAAGAACTGTCTATGTGATAAACAAACTTACAGTTCCTGATGTCAGAGATGAACACGGCCAGGCCACGCATCCCATCTCCCTTAGAGACTGCAGGCATTTTGTCCAGTCCCAATAAATGCAACCTTTCCTCTAAAGTCTGACAGTAAGCAAAAAGATATATAGTAAAGTTTGTTTCACAGAAGGGTTTTTTTTTTTAAACCAGCGAGATGACTAGAGCAGATAAACAGAGCCGAGGGAGGCGCTACGTCAGAAAACAGGAACCGACTGAACCGGGGCTGCGTTCCATACATACGGAGACAGACCTACCAACTAAACTGGCGCTGGGTTACATACATACGGGGCTAGAGCTACCAACTAAACTGGGACTGTGTTCTATATATAGGAAGTTAGACCTAAAAAACTAACTGGGGCTGTGCTCCATATATACAGAGTGAGATCTACCAACCAAACTGGGGCTGCGTTCCATAAATACGGAGCTAGACCCACCAACCAAACTGGGGCTGCGTTCCATAAATACGGAGCTAGACCCACCAACTAAACTGGGGCTGAGTAACATACAGTATATGAAATCAGCCTCCTCAGCCATGGAGGCTCTGCAGTAGAGCTCTCTACAAAGATGAATGAACGAGCACCAACACCTAGACAACTGAATGATGTGAAACTGCAGAAGGTGGAAGACACTGGTGGCACACAACTGAAAATAAAACGAGAGGAAAAATATCTTCATGTTGTTCCCCTGCCACAAACAGACGTCTGATGCAGTATTTTCTGTAAATCATAACCGCTTTTTTGATTGAAACTAAGTCATTTTGCTATGTCCCTAACTATGTTCAAGCAACTTCTAATAGAAATAAGACAATCTAGAAATAATACAAATACAAATAATTTTGCATTTGAATAATTATTGCCTGACTTGACTTCTTTCTCTCACAATATCATTTATCATAATACATTTTTAATTATAAAAAAGATTAAATACATTTGTATCCTTAAATCTACGGTTAACCGTGTTACTCGAATGAAACTCCCTATAAAATACAGGACTTTTCTTCAAGTCATAGCCTATGAGTTTCAGTAAGGGGAAACAACAGTGAGAAGACAAGTAAGTTTACCAGCTCTGTTTTGTTGATGTTTTTGAACGTTTTAAAATGTATAACTGATTGCAACAAGCATAACATGTCACCCTATATGCTACCCTATATTTCAAAGGATATACAATGAATTTTATACATTTTAAGTTATTTCATAAATTAATGTAAACCCCAAACCCTACTACATACATGAGGAGAGATGGAGGTCCGCTGAAGGTCCACCATGTAGTAAGCGGCTAAAGGGTAGGCCTATTGAGATTTGCCGATGTTGTTGTAGTTCCATGGCTGCCATTAGATGTTACTAAAGAGTCCATATTACTGATTGTTCCTTTAAATGTGGCTCCCTGTTATCTGTGCTGAAGACAGGTGATAACCAAGCAGGGCAACACAACCATTTTATGGTCAGAGTCCATCACCTTGTGCAGCTTGCTTGGCTGGACTATCAGCTGGAGAGGGTTCACAACGAATGCCAAGTCAGCAGCCTACAATTGTGGGTGCATTTGCCAAATCTACCAAGTACGAGCAAGACAGCTCCAGGTGGAATCAATGCACCACTGATCCGTTAACGTAGTCAAAGGTATGCTGCCTTTATACATGGTGGAGAAAAGTTCATTCAGGGAAATAACTGAAACTTTGGATCGTCAATATAAGCTGCCTGGTTGCAAATATTTTACAAAGATTGCCATCCCTGACATGTACAATAAAGTTCGGGATGAGGTAGGACTCTCAGTGAAGGGAGCTGAGTTCTTCTCTCTGGCGGCTGACGTGGTCCAGTGTGAATATGACACCCTACATGTCAGTAATGGCGCACTTCATCAATCCAAATGCCTTAAAACATAATTCTTTCCCGAGAGCCACACAATCGCGAATTTGGCAGAGGGACTCTGCTGTCCAAGAGCAAAATGTTGTGCATTACACCTGACAACATTAAATCTGCTGTTAACGATGTGTTGGGATGGCAATGGCTTAATTGCTTTGGCCACAACCTCAACTTGGGCATCACAATGATCAACAATAATTTTTGGGTCCAACTAATGTCAATGTGGACCCCAGGAAGAGTAGTTGTTGCCTTGGTAACAACTAAGAGAACAAGCAGTCTGATTCACCAAGTAACTTATTCACTCAATGATTGATTTGTCATTAGCATATGGAAGCCACCCAATGGTTTGGAGTACTTTGAGAGTTTGACAATAAACAAGTTTGAAAACATGCGAGTTAGCGAATGATTAGGACTAGTTCCACAAACTCTTTGAACGCTTGATTCAGTCAAGTCATTGGTGTCAACCCCTTGTTATAGCAATTCAATGGATTCACTCAATGAAACAATCTTTGATCTCATGGTTCATCTCACCTGTTTGTGTAGGTAAGTGTGACTTTTTGGACAACATTTTTTAAATGTGGTCATACCACTTCTACAGCAGTCCTAGCAGTGTAGTGTGTTGAAGCTTAGGAGTTCTAACCTGGCTTCACCACTTGGACTCACAACTACTTAACCTAATGTAATTAGACCTTCATGTGATCTAACTAATGTAACTAACATTGTCTGTTAATCCTCGACTTGACACATAGTACAAATACCCTTATGTGCTGGAGTAAAGAAAGTTTAAGTTTGGATGTTGTTGACTATCCACTGTCCATATTTATCTCCCGTTGATTTTTAGGCTAAATGTTTATTTGCAGACATTGCATTAACAGCAAACAATGAGAAAGAAAGGAATAACTTCATATGCAGTCACAACCTGTCCCTATTGATTCTTATGCGGATATTATACATTTTTCTGCTCATGAAGAAATCTGAGCCAAAGTTGTGATTTATGAGCAATTGATCATGATTACAAAATCGTTGGTCATATTTATGTGGTAAAAATAAAAATCTAAACATGTCTATAAGAATATCAGAATGATATATGTAATCAGTAATAACATATTACAGACAAAGACCAGCCAGATTCAGGAGTTAAAACAGAAGGTGATAAAAGGTTTAGAGAGCATAGTAAGGTTGGTGTTGGAGTATTGAGGCGCCTAGCATTGGATTCATTACTGGAGCAGCCTATGATGTGCTGCCATCACGCCAAAATGTCAAACTGTGGTTGGGTGAAGACCCCACAGAAACAGCCACACTTAGACATTTCCTGTTGAATGAACAGAAATTAACTGTCTAATTGTAAGGAGTGAGGAGAGTATGCACCAATTTGGTTTTGAATGTGATGGCACTTGGGGTCCGAAATGTGGAAATCTGTCTCATTTATATAACCTATGATGACAATGGTAGCAAAAGTGGGTAGTCATATACCATTCTGTGCTCTTGGTTTGTTTTACATAATTAAGCTTATGGGTTTCTGGTAAAATATGTTTTCTGCATTGCTGTTTTCTGACAGTCGTTTCAAGCCAGGAGACCAGTCGTCTCATTAGTTATTGTTGAGACCAATGAAATTATTGAGTGTGGTATAAGCCTGAATGTAGATCTATATAGAGTAGAGTAGATTAGTATGTGTCTGACCAGTGTTGAGAGTTGGTGTGTGGTTGGGTGGTTCTGGGATGGCAAAACGTCCTGTTGATTTCTGTGTTTTTATACAGAGAAAATGTGATGAATCTGTAACTCCCAATCGACAAGTCGCTCTTTTTAATGAGCTTTGAATGTATCCAACAGAGGGCAACCACACAAGGATTTCATATAGTGGAAGGTTTACAGTTAATGTAGCTGTTGTAAAGTTCACGAAACAACCATGGTTAGATGCTTGCTTTCTTTCTAATGAGTACAATTTTCTTTTTATTGAATAACCTACTATTGAGAACAGCTGAGTGAGAGTGCATCCTACCATTTCTTTCCATGGCAGAGTGTGAAGGTCATAGAGGAGGAGGCAGTATGGCTGACTCAGGGATCAGACGAGGGTAAACACACACAGCTTAAGTAAATCTATGAAATGCTACCTTAATCCCACCTTTCCAATCTCACAGCAACCCTTACATGGTGCTGAGGTGCTCTCACATGTACAGACACAAACACAGGGGTAACAAAGAGGCTGTTTAGGAATTAAGCAGATTGAGAGGAAGACTGACAACGAGCTAGGATATATTCTGCTGGAAAGGTGGGACTAAAAGAGACCAACAGTCTCTGATTTTGGTTTTGAAACTCAGATGAGGGGAAGCCTTACTCTCATCCCCCTTTATAGAAGTGATTTGCATCTACATCATCATCTTGCCCTCTAAATTATTTCAGGATGTTACATGCTCAAAGAACCTAGCATAATTGAATAAAGCAACAAGCATATGAACATGTGTTGTTGCTGTATCAGCCTGGACAGAGGCTAAACAGCATTAGACTGCATGAGTGGACAATACTCCTCAATGCTGTGTGAAGGACTGGGCTCCCTAATTGTATAAACAGAGAACAGATGGATCACACTCTAAGGTTGGTTTTCATTAATTGTCTCAGAGGAGGAGAGCTTCTCTGAGGTCAGTTTTGCCTCTCAGATCATACTGAAAGAGATGGTTGTAGGGCAATTGTTAGTGAACCTGGATCAGTGATCTTCCTCACAGATGGTTGATGAATGTCAAATCTGGCTGTAACTGTGTTTGAATATGCCAGGTCTGATTTGGAGCCTCGTAGAGACAGGATGCTGTTTCAGACAGGATTAGAGAACAAGACAAAAATGCTTAGAGACTCGATGCCTCTTGCTATAATTGCAACACTGTGGCCTATTTGCAACTACTCATAGTTGTAATCCACGCAAGGTATCCAGCTGTATTGAGTATTTGTATTTGAACAACACATAAAAAATATTAGTTTGCTTTGGTGAGGGTGCACTTATACTGACAAGGCAACAGAATGGGAATGGGAACAGGCATCACGTTCCCATTCTTTAGGTCTTTAGTCTATAGCATGCTAGCTGTAATATTGTTTGCAGTAGCATGGTTGCTCTGGCTGTTTGTTAGCAGCATGGTTGCTGATATATTTATTCTTTAGAGTGTTGGTAAACTAAGTTTATGGAGAGGATAAATCCCTTGAGATGTATCATCTCGTTTTCGAGGGGGTCCTACAGCAAAACACAGAATACCAAACAGTGAGCACAACACAGACTAAGTCATAACAACAAAGACTAACACACAACATAATTTCTTTCTATCTGCATATACACAAATAAGTAGACCAATCAAGTAAATCGTTACACAACTTCAGTGTGTATGCATGTCATTAAGTAATCAAAATATCAGGCAACACAATAAAAGAAAAGAAAAAAAAGAAAGGGGAATTAGCCATAAATCAAGTATACATATATATATATATATATATATAAATCAATCATGAGCAGTCAGTTTTAAGATAAGCTAAATAGTATATTCTTAAACAAGCTAAATGTTGTTATGGATCGTAAAGAGCCTGGTAACTTATTTCAATCAGAACAAGCCTTAAAAGCAAATGCTCTTTTCCCAAATTCTTTAGAGACAGTGGGAACTGAAAAAAACAGCTGACCTTAATGTAGTGAATATGATGGCCTGTACAGTCCCAGAAAGTGTTTTAAATAGTGGGGATGATTAAAGTGAATAATACATTTAAAAATAAATTGCAACCAATGAAAATGTCTTCTTATGTTTAAAGCAAGATTCCACTTAGTTTTAACATCGGGGTTATTTGGCACTTGACCCCCATGAAAACCATAATAAAAATTACTCACCAAGATGGAATGCAGCTGGGACGAGTTTGTAGCGTTTCACTATGTTCTCGTCTATCAATAAAAATGCTGTTTGGTGAAAATGACTTTCTAAAATGTTCAACCAAAAGTCAGTTGAAAATCACAGTAGCAGGATCTGTTGTTGAATATGTTCATGAACGTGTTAAATGTAACTTTTCAGGCTATTTTTGTGGCCTCATTCAAATGAATGGGAAGTAAAAATCTGAATGCTACAAACTCGTCCCCGCTGCATCCGATCTTGGTGAGTAGCTTATATTGTGGTTTTCATGGCAGTCAAGAGCCGCATAACCCCCATGTTAAAACTAAGTGGAATATTGCTATAAAGAGGACCAATTAAGTGCATCAAACATTAAACAATGGTGAGTATGAAATGGACAACTTAGGAAAAATCTGGTATTGTAAACAACATTAAGAGATTGTGGAAGTGTTTAGATGTACTTTGGTAGACAATATCAGTGTAATCAATAACAGACAATAGCAACAATTTTTTTTCTAACATTCAGTGTAAAACAGTTTTTCGACCAATACAGAGTACCAAGACTTATATTTATTTTCTTTACCAACTAGTCAATATGGGGCTTAAATGAAAGTTCTGGGTCAACCCATAAACCTAAATATTTCAAGGCATCAACCTTTTCAAGTGGTGAACCATCATCACATGTAATTTCAAGAAGGTGTGAATTTAATTTAATTAAGACTCCTTCTAGTACCGAAGAGCATGACATAGGATTTTCTTTTATTGAGTAATAATTTATTCCTGATTAACCAATTTTGTATATTATTGAAATCTGACAGGACTTTAATTTGAATTTTTGATACATATAAAGAACAGACATATAAAGAACAGTGTCATCTGCATATAGATTTACACTGCAGTTAGAACAAATTAATTGGAAGCTCATTCATTAAAATAGAAAATAGTAGAGGACCCAGAGTTGACCCTTGAGGTACCCCTTGCTCCTGTATTTAAAAAATCAGACTGATTCCCTTGCATAGAGACACACTGTTTTCTGTTGTGAAGATAAGAGTTAAACCAAAATAATGCACTTTTAGAGAAACCAATAGATGAGTTTCCCGTTTACAAACAGCCGAGGATGCACACGCAGCTCAGGGGCAGAAAAAGATTATTTAGAAAAACTTGTTTTAAGTACTGGTGAATGACTGCCGGACCCTTATTCAATCCCAGTTGATGAATGGCTTGTAGACATGGCCAAATGGCCACCCATCCAATGACCAGACATATATACTATTTCATTGAAAAGCCTAGCATATAAAAATGACAGTCTTCGAGCATACAAATCTCTCAATGCTGTAAATTACGTAGTATGTGGGCATGTGCAACAAATTAGACATTACATCTCTGGTGAGTTTTATGTGTTAAGAGCAGAGGTCTTACCCAGCCAGTGAAGGCAAAGCCCTATGATGCATGAGTGTATGTGCATACTGAAAAAAAGCGACATCCTGACAACAAATTGTACATGTATGGTATACTGTGAAGCTAGCTAACTGAGTTAGTGTTTAGCTTGTTGCTAGAAAAAATGCTACTTAGACTAGAAAACGGTTACAGAAATCAATGGACCCAGTACCATTAGAGACATAAATATATGTAGGTAAAAACGTACTGACTTTGAAAATCCTGCATTAAACGTAAACTGTGACAGAGACGATTATGTGAAACCCCATTAATTTTCCCTACAGAGAAATCGGTATGGAACCGTGAGCCATATTTGGGCAAGGCTGACGTCATTCGACTTACGAGGTCTATTGTGCCACAGAGGGGCTGAGGACACTTGTAACAGTCCCAGCGCCCCGCTCTGTGCAACTTGCCCCACAACATTCTGGTATTGGTAACAATTGGATGATCATCTAGTTGGGATCTTATTGCACCAAAAAGTCCAAGCCAGGGTGAAAGTCCCCCATAGGCCTCAGACTCTGTCTAGAACCAGCCCGGTCTAGCCCTCTCCTTCCAACTTGGTAACCACACTCTCATATGTTTGACGTTGATAGCCCAATAATACCATCTAAAGTTTGGGAGACCAAATCCACAGTTCTCTACGGGAGCCTGTAGTTTCTTTATTCTCAAATGGTGATGTGAGTTACCCCAGAGGAAATCTATTACATGTCTGTCAATGTCCTTGAACTAGGAATCTGAGATATTCAGAAGGAGATGAGCAAAGAGATAATAGATTACAGGTGCTAGCATCATTTTAAGAGAGTTTATTTTACCCCATAGAGAAAGATACATTTTGGACCATCTATCAAAATCATTCCTCATTTTTTGAAGCCGCAGTTAATGTTTTCCTGGACCATATCCCTATAATTGGGGGCTATAAGAATGTTCAGATATCTGATACCCTTAGGAGACCATCTGAATTTCCACTGGTTGAGTGGCTGGTCAGATTTATCCCAATTGATGCGATAACCAAACAATAATGTGAAATCCTCAACAACCTGTAGTAAAGCAGGTATAGATATTTTAGGTTGGGTCAAAAAAACATATCATCAGTATAAAGCAAAAGCTTATGTTGAGTGTTACCCACATTAACCCCATGAATGAGCGGATTCCCTCTCATATAGCCCCGGACATAAAGGGAACCTCTGCCTTGCAGATCTACATAACTGGAATGGATTAGATATGAGACCATTTGTTAACACACAGGCATAAGGAGGGTCATATAAGGTTCTTCTCCAAGCATGCAGCGTTTCTTTGTTAGCTCAACACCGAAGTCTGGAAATATATGAATCCGGGCGCATTGTACACAAGATATTTTCTTCTCTCTTGCGATACGTAGAATCTTCAATTTATGCTGAAAGTTTAATAACTTGACCAAACAAAACACTTGGCCTTGGACTATTTCCATCTTGTTGTCGCCAAACAGTGGGTGTGCAATGAGCTCTTTCTATAGTCGGTGGAGTGGGGAAATTATCTTGTCCAAGGAGCGCTGGGATTAAATCATTCATGTAGCCAAGAATATCTCTATCCTCAGCAGATTCAGGGATTCCAATGAAGCGGAGATTGGACGCTCTGCTTCTATTATCTTGCTTCTCAACCTTATCCATCAGGTAAGATTTCTCTTTCTCAAGTTGTTTGACACGAGCCAAAAGTTCATGAACATCATCATCCTTTGAACTAAGGCGGATTTCAGAGACTTGATCACCCTGGGTAGTTAACGAGCATTGAATGCCGCTAAGGCTGCTTTGAATTAACTAAAATTTTGAGTCTAGATCATATCTATTTTTTTAACAACTTTATTTACATTTTCACAATACAAAGTATATTCAGGTTGGAATATGGTTACATGTACTTACTGACTTATCACCGATCATATCTATTTTTATCTGTTTAATACTCTCCCATATAGTTTGTAAGGATATATGGCCTTGGTCCATGTGTCCTTGGTTCATTGTCTTGCAGGGCAGATCAATTTATTTATTCTCGATATAGATAAAATCTTTAGTTTTGAATATAATATGTAAGTCTAGCAGCATTTCACAATAATTTGATGAGTTATAGATTATCAAAATACAAGACCGGACCTTGAAACACGCACTCACGCTACTGCCGCCATCTTGGTATGTGGGCTTGCTGATACAATTAGGTTTCTGATCTGTTGAATGGGCTGTCTCAAGCCAGCAGAATCAGCCGTCCCTGTAGCCTATAATTGCTGATACAATTCAGTGTGTGAACTGCTTAGCAGGCCATTCCAAGCCAGCAGCGTCAGCCATCCCATTAGCCTGTTGGTAGCAGGAGTTCAATGTTGAGGACAGTAGTAGCAGTACAGTAATGTTGGGAACTAGGGATAAGCCTAAAGCCAAAGACACACTGGTCTTTGGCTGGTTTCATCTGGTGGCCACACCGCCTCCATTCATTTTCAGTGAGAAGCAGCAAACCACTTGCGCGGAGCATGATGGGATAGCTGGCAGTGCGTGGCAAGTGAGCGGTGTTTTGGGAAAAGTTGAAATCAGTGAACTTTGGTGTAACAACGCATTATGTAATAACACCGCATTATGTAATAACTCGACAAAATATAATAAATTTTCACTTCATTATGTAATAATTTTCATTTTGTAATAATCTGCCGCATTTTGTAATACACAGCCTGAATGCAATATGTAATAAATTTCCCCGTATTTTGTAATAAATTATTACATATTGCGGTGGTTATTACAAAATATAGGAGTTGCACTTTTTATTTTGATGAAAATGTAATAATATGGTGCAATAACCAACCATGTCATCATTCATAAAAATCGTTATAACATTATAACAACAATGTTTATTTTATGGATTGTAGCATGAATCATACTGACTCAAAATTCATTTTAAAAAGATATGATTAGTTCAGTAGATTAGTAGTATCTTTCATTGGTCAAAACTACATTAAGTGTCACTGTATTCCTTAGCTTAATAGAAACTGTACTTGAGGGTTCATAGAATTTAAGTAGTTAAGTGAAAAACAACCACAGCATAAAGCCTAACAACACACTGATCTGCAGTGGATTTCTAATATACAAACAGTTCAGTTTAACTTGCAAAAACTACTTATCAAGTAGCCACGATAGAAAGAACCATAGCTGGTTATTACATAACGCACTGTATTATTACATTTTCATCATAAAAAAAGTGCAACTCCCGTATTTCGTAATAACCACCGCAATATGTAATAATTTATTACAAAATGCAGGGAAATGTATTACATATTGCGTTCAGGCTGTGTATTACAAAATGCGGCAGATTATTACAAAATGCGGGTGTTATTACATAATGCGTTGTTACAGGCGCCAAAAAAAAAAGCTGCAAACACAGCGGCATCTCTGTAGCAGCAACAGCAATGATTTTCCTCCGTTGTGATCCTATCGAAAAAACAGTGGAAACGCATGTGATACGCCCTCAAGCAGCCGATTCTAGGAGGCGGCAGTGGTGCCAGACAGTCCCGTCGCTTTCTATCTGGCTCTACCGTAAGTGTAGGTACAGAGTAGTGGAACCGACTTCAGATGTATTTAGTGTCGAGATCAGGTGTAGTGGAGGGTGGTTCTGGGACACACAAATCACTGGAGACATCAACAGGAGGCAGGTGCCCCCATGACATAGCCGCACTCACACTCAATTGTGTAACATTCAGATTAGGTGGCTAATGGTGATGCCTGTCTGATGGTCCTGTAGATTTACAACAGCATAGCCTGATGTCCGCTATAGTCACCATTGGTGGGTTAGTACATTGTTCTTTTGACATCTGAATTGGGTTTCTGAATATGAATGTTCACCTTGAATTATGGCACAAAGGATTGCAACATCAAATCCTGTGCATTGGTAAATGCAGTAAATGCCCACTTAGTGTACACCAGGAGTGTCGGAACACCACTAACAACCATGAATAACGCAAAGCAACTATGAGTTACCACAAACAACCACAAAATGTAATACAGCTGCAACAATCTACCACAGATAACCTCACCCAAATACTATTAAGTGCAAGTACTACAAACAGAAATTAAGTAAATACGGTTAAATTATGAACACTGTGATTACCAAAGCAAGTGGCCTTCTTAAAAACATTTGTCTTTAGAAGTAAAAGCAACCATTAGTATTTGCCTAGATTTACAGCTCCAATAATGATACAAACATCTAGCTGTGTCTCTAATGGACTTTAATACAGTGTTTCCTCACCACAAACCTTACCAGATAGTCATATCCGCCATCTGGGATCAAACCAACCCATATCCTCATTCCCAGTCAATTGCACCACTGGAGTCCTGACACTCTTTGCTAGATATATTTTTAAGTAGGCACATCTCTCTGTTTTGCTTTCTCTTTCTTCCTTGAATGTTGTGAATCATATTAAAAATGCAGTAATCCCTACATACATGTCTGATGACTATGATCATATATAATGAATTTTCCTTGGAAGCTGCACAAAACCAGAGCGGTCCTGTTTAAGCCCTGCTGTCATGTAGAGTATCTGACGAGTATATATGACGAAGGTGGATAAAAGCAGCCATAAACCCCTTGGAGGTTCCGTGAGAATGTCTGATTCACTGATTAGTATTGTTTTCCAAGAGGGAAAACCTCATTATTTTCACCTTTAATGTAATTACTGACGGTGAGAGCTTGTAAACATAACGGTTGCTCATAACAGCCACATCATTACAGGACCATGCACTCATTAGTACATTTATGACCCGTTGGGATTATTAAGCCCCTGGCAGAGCAAAAAAACAACCCCAATTCAAGCCCAGCAGGCCTCGTCACAACGTCCGGAGATGGCCTCTCTCTGACTGCCCCCAGCTCTACACAATACGCCATGTAGAATAATAACAATGCAGTGGCTAGATTTGTGGCTAGACTGGCTTTAATTCAAAGTATCACTGCGTGAGACAAGTGCTACTGTCAGTCACATCTGTTTGATCTCCAGCCTGTTGTGTACGTTTCTCTCCATGTACTTCTCAACACTCACACAATAGTTGCGCATAGAGAGCATTGAGCACATTAAACCTTTGGTCGGGGGGGGGGGGGGTGACACAATATGGAAACTTAACCAAAGGGAAGCTTTTTGGATCCATCGACTGGATGTGTTACAGTATCCTGATCTCAATGAGGATGTAGACTTCACATGTTTTCTGTAATCCTTTTCTCTCTCAGCCTATGAAGAACTTATATATGGGTATTTATTTCCCGTGTATGATGTACATGTTCTATTTCTGTGTAATCTCTTCTCATGTTATTTCGTTTTATTTATATATATTTTTTTCATTATTTTCAATTTGTTTCACCTGTCATGTTATTATCCGGGTCATGTGCTTGCCTCCCATTGGCTGTTGCTATTATATAGGTGAGGCCACACCCGTGTTGTCTGTGTTTAAAGCCCTGAAGAAGACCTACAGTGGTCGAAACATGTTGGCTTTTTTAATGATTTAGCCACTACAATAAAGGCTTTTTAAATATTTTCTTCCTCGTGCTTATATTTTTACATTTGGAGTGCCTGGATTGTCCTTTTGTTTGTAGCACTCACACAACAGTGTTGATTACCAAGGGAGGGATTGTTTTATGTCCTTGATAGGTGTCTACCAGCAAATAAAGCCCAGATGAACAAGGTGACGTTCAGGCGGGGGCAGGACAAACAATATATTTCTTGCCTATATTGTAGCTTTAAATCAAATGGGTAAATAGTTTTAGTTAAAATGACCTTCACTGTACGTTAGTAAGTTTACCCATATTTTGATCCTTTTCCTTAAGTGGTGAGCCAGTGGCAGCAGTGCAGCAATATAAGTATTTGGGCACTGTCCTAGACGAGAAGCTTAAATTTGATGCAAATACAGATGCTATATGTAAAAAGGCAAATCAACGGTTGTTTTTTTTAAGGAAGTTGCAAAGACTAGTCACTGATGAAATTGTTTTATTCTTCTTTTATTGAGTCTGTCCTTTCTTTTTCTATGATTTGCTGGTTTGGCAGTCTTAGTCTTAAAAATAGGAACAAACTGGAAAAAATTGTCAAGCTGTGCCGTAAGATTACTGGTGTGACCCTTATTGACCTTCAGCACCTGTATGAAGTGAGGGCCATCTTAAAGGCACAGACTATTGTTTTGGACCCTCAACATCCCTTACATGTTGAGTTCCAGAGGCTTCCATCAGGGCCAAAGGCAGCACTAATAGATACAGACTGTCCTGTGTTCCATCTGCTACTGGTTTTTTAAACAAACTATAACCCCGGATGTCATCGCGTCTTTATTTTTTCCATGATTTATGGTGACAATAGATGTTGATTAAGTTTGAGTTTCTATAGGCGGTGCTCTTTTATTTGTCTGTTGAGCCATGATGGCTATCGCTACTCATAACTAGGTATATCGGAAATGTAAAATGCGTCACTTCCTGTGTGCCAGAGGACTTTTCCCAGGAAAACATACATTTCATAAACTGGATATAGGTTGAATCACTATTGTGTTCTATCAATCATTGATTGAGAGTAGCTAACAGACATTTGTTTATATAAAAATGTTGCCAATTATTACTTTAAAGGGTTGTGATGAATTGAAAACTGTTCCTTTAATCTTCTTTTCACAGTATTCCATTACATGGACAATGGGCAGGAGGATGTGCCCATGTTTCTAACAGCGAGCTAATTGGCTAGTATACCTTATCACATATCAAAAGATTATTTCAGCTTCTGCAAAAAATATTAGGGCAAATAAGTGAATACTGAAGGGCTACTCATGAAGCAGTTATTGTTGTGACCTCATGTTGTGTGCATGTCAGGCCATGTGACATCTCAGACCTGATCTTAATCATGACCCTATTCTAATCTCCACCCTGCCTGAAGAGATGGCTGCTCCCTCCCTTTCTCCATTCTCCCTCCCCTCCCGCCTTGGCTTGATAAATACCACAGCATTTTGCTCTGTCTGGCAATATAGCTCGCAACTCATAGCTGATCAGACTAATATCCTACTACTGCTGAGAGAGGCTGCCTTCAAATCAGAGCATTCACTGTTATATAGGTACTAGCTTGGCTCTAGCTGGTGTAGAATAAATAAATAACATTTTTATTTAGTTATAGATCACATTTGTGCTGAATATCCAGAGACAGCCATGTACTCTAACAAGTCTGACGGGCAGGGGCCACGCAGAGGAAGGTCTTTCGACTCCATGAACACTGTTTATGAGGAGAAGCAGCTCAACAACGAAGTGAGTAGGACTGATGAGTGCTGAGTGGAAAACAGTATAATTTTGCAGTTCTGTTTCTTTTATTTTGTGCTTTCTTAAAGGACCTCGACTAAAAACATATCAATGTTAGAAAAAACAGTCTTAATATTTTTTGGTTTAGCATAAGTCTCTATTATATGGCTGGCATGAACAAAGATTTATTTATTAACAAAAAAATTTCCAGTGTTAATAAGTGTAACTTTTCAGTGGGAATTACTGTGAATTGACTAATGTGAAAATGTTAAATTAACACAGATACAGTGTGTGAAAATCCTATCACTATGTCAGAGTTTAATTAACACTGACAGTTTTGCTGTATTGATTTATTTGAATGCAACTTTGATATGCAGTATACTTCTATAATTGTAGGCCTATTCATTCCATTAACCTAACTGACAATGAGTTCCTTCTGGTGTGACTCAGGGGCTCAGCCAACTAAATCTGGATGTGTCAAGTAATGCAAGGTCAATGCCAATGAAGATATAGTCCAGTGAAATATCAAATTAAAAAGTGACATGTTTTATTTACCTAATGTGAGCTGTTAGCTATTCCTCAAGAATTTATTATAATAAAATACTATTAGTTCAACAATGGCTCAAAAACAGAAGTACATCAGCAGCAAATTACCTTGATAATTGCCATTTGCCAATTTATTTAATAAATGATCTTACTTGGTGGCAAGTTTATTCAGTTGAGTTTATAGCTCTTGTTTCCATCAGCCAAGGTGTTGTGAGGACACTTGTCTACCTGGTTATTGCTGGTTAGACTCGTGCCTAATCCCCTGCTAGCCATGAGGATTAGGAGTGGACTATCATTAAAGCTGCCCCCTGTCTGAATGAGCAATGACACAAACATTACCTGACTCAATCAATACACAACCAATCCTATAATGGTCATTTTAGACACGGTCCAAGTAGCCTTTTTAGGATGTTCCCAACACTGGACGACACCATAAACCTTTTATCTGAATTCACGTCACAGGTTCTGCTCTGACTAGCAGTGGAATGTTGCTGTTCAGGCCTGAAATCTCAAGGTGCATTTTGTTCAAACAAATAATCACAGGACCAAAAATACCAAATACTGTTTAAGAATTCAGACGCCGTGAGACTTCTGAGACATCTGGAACCACAGATTTAGTAAAGGTTGACACAGGGAGGAATGCGTACTATATGACCAAAATGACCAAGTCAAAATGGCTTTTCACTAACTGTGTGCAATGAGTGGAAAACTGTCTATCAGTGCTGGTCAAAAAATAAAGCCTCTTTGCAACTGTCATGGTCATGCATATGTAAATTATATTTAAATATCATTGTTTTGAACAAATAATAGTTATTTGTAGGTGAGGCCGTGAAAACCAAGATTGCGCACATTTCAGTTACGCTTTGCAACACCAACTCCCCCAAATTATTGTAGTGTTAAGACTACACAGAGTTCTTATAGTTGAAGCTGTTCGCGCTTGCAATTGGTGATGAGAGGGCCATTTGTGTGTGTAGTGCTCTTTTCGAGGGCTTGTTTGGGCCACAACCTGATTTGCATAAATTTCATAGTGGATAAGACAAAAACTTAGCTCAAGCAACTGAGGCACAAAAAATTAGCAGATTGCCTTTACAACGTAATTTTAGTTAATCTGGATTTTCTGTTTTAAAGCCATAAATTTGGGTTTTTACACACAACTGTTGTGAAACAGAAAATGTACTCTCATCCCATGAAAATCCTCTTGGTTTCTGTCAGTCATCTTTACCTTGCTGCTCTGTGAATCTATAATGATATAATAATAATATAATCTGGATCTATAGGTCAATAAGCCATCAGACATGGGAGCATGTCTATTTGCTGTCTCATTTCTGCCCATAAGAAACTGATGCACATTTTGTGCATAATTGTATTTTTCCCCCCAGATGAACAAGGTGACATTCAGTAAAATTGATGAGAACAAGGACAACAAGAGCTTCTCCACTGGTAGGCCTACCAGCTCTGGGAAAGGCCGTGCAGCCATCGTATTCTCACTGAAGAACGAAGTTGGTGGTCTCGTCAAGGCACTCAAACTTTTCCAAGTGAGTGTGGGGGTGTGGGAACCTGGGTTAGGATGCTTCATCAAAGCTTTAGTTCAAATGACCTTCATTATATGTTAGTAGGTTTAACTGCATTTTGAACCTTTTTCTTAATTTTATTCATCACATGTGCTATGTTCATGCAGGACAAACATGTCAACCTTGTTCATATTGAGTCCCGTAAATCCAAGCGAAGGAATTCAGACTTTGAGATCTTTGTGGATTGTGACAGCGACCATGAGCAGCTCAAGGAGCTGACTCAGCTGCTAAGGAAGCACACTAATATCGTTGAGATGAATCCACCTGACAACTCCACTCTACCTGATGATGGTAGGCTATACTTTACTTTAAAAGGGACATGATGAAAGTGATCATAATTTCATGAAAATATCAATTTCTGCAGGCATACTTAATGATAACATTGTAATTACCATAGTGTCAGCCTATCAACAAACACCAACATTAATAGTATTTTATTTTATTTTATGAGAATGTAATTTATACAGGACAAACATACCTAATAGAAATTATGTTACGATTACATGCAAAAGCAGCAGTCAAATCTAGCAAGAAACAGGCACATTCATAATAATCAACATGAATACTATTTCAGATATGGCTGACGTTCCCTGGTTCCCTAAGAAGATTTCTGATCTGGATCTGTGTGCCAACCGGGTTTTAATGTATGGCTCCGAATTAGATGCAGACCATCCGGTATGTGGGACACATTTACAGCTAAACTTTGCCTGATGCTGTTGAAGTAGTTGTGGTTTGCAAAAATATTATCCTGTCTGAGATGTGAGAAAAGGCAACTAAAACTGTTTTTCCACCTCATAAGTACAAGTTCTGCTTCTGTCATGGAATATAATGTGGAAATTTAGGAAATGTAAAAAGAGAAATTGTGAGTGTATTGTTTTTTGCAGGGATTCAAAGACAACATATACCGTAAAAGAAGGAAATATTTTGCTGATCTGGCTATGAGCTACAAACAGTAAGTTCCGTCATAACTGTATTGCAATTTAAATACAGTGTCATTTTGGTTTGGGTGATTTAAAGCTCCATTTGGGCCATCACATATACTGTTAACCCATCCACTGCCTCCCTACATTGTTTCTCCCATCATTTCAACTCTAACTCTCTCTCTCTGTTTCTCAGTGGAGATCCTATTCCTCATATAGACTTTACAGCAGAGGAGGTGGGAACCTGGGGTGTGGTGTTCAGGGAGCTCAACAAGCTGTATCCCAGTCATGCCTGCAGGGAGTATCTGAAGAACCTCCCCCTGCTGACCACGCATTGTAACTACAGGGAAGACAACATCCCTCAGCTGGAGGATGTCTCACGCTTTCTCAAGGGTAACCGGTCAACACTAGCTTACCGCAAGTAACATGCTTGCCAGCTGTGAGCAACCTGGCCAACAATGTAATACAATGAAATCAGCAATGGCTGACTGCTATAACTTTACAACTATCGTTACTGCTGACATACACTTAGAAAAGCCTACTACGCTAACATTACACCCTCAACAAAAGATTAGGCTCACTTACAACAGAGAATTCCAGCAAACAATAAGCAAAACCTAAACGGAATAATGTATTGCTGTAAAATGACTCACCTTATTAGAAAACCAGGGAACTTTAAATTAATCTTCTACTAGCCAGCCCGATGTTCCACAAGCAAAATGTGAAATGGAAAGATCAATCTTCCAATGCAGCTGCAGTGAAAAATAGTGGCAGCAGGAGCATTAGCTAGCATATAAAGGTTACTACCACAGGCATTTCAGACATGGCACTTCAACAAGGAAAATACTGAGACTGTTAGGCACATCAGCACATGGACTTGCTGGACTTTGCGGCCGGCATAATACTAATGACACATCATTCGATGTGATACAGTTTCTCATGTTCTTATCATTGATCACATCTAATATGATAGTGATGTGGCTGATCTGGGGATGCAGTGTTTGTTAAAGGACAATGTGTGTGTGTCTGTGTCTGTGTGTGTGTGCGTAGAGCGCTCAGGCTTCACCATCAGGCCGGTAGCAGGCTACCTCTCCCCCAGAGACTTCCTAGCAGGCCTGGCCTTCAGAGTATTCCACTGCACCCAGTATGTCCGCCACAGCTCCAACCCCCTGTACACTCCTGAACCGTGAGTACACACACACACACCCACACACACACAAACATGAACACACACACACGCACACACATATTCACTTTTGTTTTACTTGCAAAGACAAAATACTGTCCTTTTTTTATTGTGAATACTTCAGTGAAGCATATCATATCGGCTATACCTGTCATACATTTATGTGTGTGTGTGTGTGTGTGTGTGTGTGTGTGTGTGTGATGCAGAGACACATGCCATGAGCTGTTGGGTCATGTTCCACTGCTGGCTGAGCCCAGCTTTGCTCAGTTCTCTCAGGAGATTGGTCTAGCATCACTGGGAGCATCAGATGACTCAGTACAGAAACTAGCCACGGTGAGAACACACACACACACACACACACACACACACACACACACAGGCACACAGCACACACAACAGAACTTATTACTGCTGTAACTATTATTGACATATGGTAGCATTTATCCAACTGTGTATAAATTGCATGATGTCAATGTTAAAACCTGTTGTGTTCCAGTGTTATTTCTTCACAGTGGAGTTTGGTCTGTGTAAGCAGGAGGGCAGGCTGAGGGCCTATGGAGCTGGCCTCCTCTCCTCCATCAGTGAGCTCAAGGTAATGCAGTGAAATGTTGACCAACTTCATAGGAATGCCCAGGACAAGTTGATCTGCTACAGTCAACGGTTACGTTTTCTTACCAGAGTAACCTGTCTTACGGCAATACTCTGGTTAACCCATAACCAGGTTACTAATTAACTACAGGTTAATTCTCCCAGCATGTTTAGCCAATGACTAAAATGTAAATCTGAACACAGAATGTCTCTCTCTTCTATTAGCACGCTCTCTCTGGCAAGGCCCATATCCTTCCATTTGACCCTGTGGTTACCTGTAATCAGGAGTGCATCATAACTACCTTCCAAGATGTCTACTTTGTTTCAGAGAGCTTTGAGGAAGCCAAGACTAAGATGAGGTCAGTGGACAACTGCTCTGTAAATGGAGTTTTCCTTTAGTATTTTAGTCATTCATCAGCTCAGTAACAAGTTTGAAATAATATCCCTTGCAGTGATCTACCCAGCTAACCAAACTTCATTGCCACAACGCTGTGACAACATAATCAGACAAGTTTTGTCAGGGTGACTGACATAACAAAAGTCATCATTGTCAAGTCATTGCCTCCTTTACTTATCCCTGTAACAGAGACCTTCAGTCAGTCTTATACAATACCAGTGACACATTGCTGCTTAGGACCTATTAATGTAGTAACTCCCTTGGCCAAGGCATTACTACAGATAGCCAACACTGTTATGGTTGTACCTGATATCATCCGTCCATCCATTTTCTAGCTGCTTATCGGGGTCAGGGCTGTGCTGGCAATAGGACAAGCAGCCCAGATGTCCATTTCCTTAGCAACTTCCTCCAGCTCCTCCTGAGGTATCCCCAGGCATTCCCAGGCATGCTGAGAGATGCAGTGCCTCCAGCATCTCCTGGGTCTCCTCCCAGATGGTTGTGCCCTGTATACCTAAAGGGAGGCGTCCAGACATCCTAACCAAGTGCCTGGACCACCTCAAGTGGCTCCTCTACATGTGGAGAAGCAGAGACTTGACTCTGAGGTCCTCACGGATCTCTGAGCTTCTCACCTTGTCACTCTGTGGAGAGACCTCATTTTGGCCGCCTTTATCCCCAATGTCATTCAATTACACAAAGCACACGATGATATGTGAGGGTGAGCTTTGTTTTGTAGCTCAGCTCTCTCTTCACTACCACGGTCCCATACAACAACTGCATTATTGCAGCCACTGGACCCCATACTCCCGCAGCACCTTCTGCAAGACACCTCGGGCAACATAGTTCTAGGCCTTCTCCAAATCCACCAGACACAGGTAGAAAGGATTAGCCAACTCCCATGCCCCCTCGATTATCTGTGAGAAAGTAAAAAAAATAGATCATTACTCAACTCCGACTAAATCTGCATTGATCCTCCTGAATCTGAGGTTCGACATTGTAGAGACATGTCAACCACGACAGCCCAATAATACCCAGAGGCTTTAGCATTTCAGGATCTGTCCACCCTGCCACTAGGAAACTTTCCAACTACCCCAGTGAGCCCTGCCAAGAAGATGGGCTCAGACCATCTAGACTTTTCCAGCACTGCCTGAGCAAAGGTTGTGTCTGTCAGGTTTAGGAGTTCCTCAAAGTGCTCCTTCCACCTTCTAACAATGTGCCTTGTCAAAGACGGTGTTTCCTTGCTCATGCTGGGAAGAACCTGGGCTATGTCCTGCCTTCCCCTCCTGAGTTCCTGAAGTCGCCTGAAAGTCATTCTGGCTAGCCTCTCTGAACTCTTCCCACACCCGGGCTTTCACTTCTGCAACTACATTAGCTCCAGCCTTGGCCTGCTAGTACCTCTCTGTTGAGTCAGGAGTCCATTGTGCCAACCAGATCCAAAAGGCCTCCTTCATCAGCTTGACAGACACCGTCAGTGTCCACTAGCGGTTTTTGGATTGCCTCCATGACAGGCACCAACCACCCTCTGGCCATAGCACCTAGTAGGTGCTTCTGTGACAGAGGTTTTGAACAAGTCCATTTCGACTCCATTTCCACAACCTCCTCCAAGACTTACGAGAAGATGTGAGATCTGAAATCTGGACAGTTATCCACCAGGCTTTCCCAGCAAACCCTCACTACATGTTTGGGTTTACTTTGGTTTACATTTGATCGGTTTTCTTGCAGATAGTAGCAGATAGCCTAGGACTCATGAGCATCCTCACCCCTGCCCGGCACTTCTCACACTGGCCTGAGTAGGAGAGATACCACACCCTATTGAAGAATTTGGTTCCACAGCCAACACTGTCTGTGGAGGTGAGCCCAACTATATCTAGTGGGTACCTCTCAATCTCCAGCACCTGCTCAGGTTCCTTCCTTCCTAGAGAGGTGACATTCCAGGTTCCGAGAGTCACTTTTTTTATTGCCAAGGACACCAACGCCTAGGTCTGAACCACCCCTGCACCTTGCTGGACAGACATTGCACCTGCCCCCGCTGTCCACTTTGACAATATTGCTCCCTGGGTCACCAAGGCTCACAAAAGCCTCCAACACAAAAAGACTGCTATCAGGTCAAACTAATTTATATCGCACCTAGTACCTAGTATCAAAACGACATAAATCAATTGTTGCAGAACTATATACTGACATCTAACTTAGAATAACATTTGTAATTGAAATGTAACAATGATTCATTGGGTAAAGCCTCATGGTTTCAGACTAGCTGATGTTGTCAACAGTTACAAATGTAATACTAAGTTACATGTCAATGCGTAATTCTACAACAATTAGGGTTAGGGTTAATTTCTCTTATTCTTACAAATATCTTATATACTCTTATTCTCTAATTTCTCTTTATTGTGAAATCAGGTACAACCCTAACAGTGCTGGAAATATGTAGTAATATGTAGTACTTGCCCAAGGGAGTAACTGGCAATATTCTAATTTATGGTATTATATTTGATTCAGTTTTAATATAACAAACCTTATTTTGTTGCCACAATGTGCAGACTACCAGCTGACAAGTTTTCCAAGTTATGTTATAGAGACTGATCCTGGAATTTTACTTTTCTGGTTGTGGCAATGAAAGTCGGTTGGTCAAGATCATGGTGATGTAATTTGGTGAGCTTGGTTAATGATATATGTAACTTCTACTGGGTCTGCAGGGAGTTTGCCAAGACCATCCGCCGTCCGTTCACGGTGCGCTACAACCCCTACACCCAGAGTGTGGACATCCTGAAGGACACCAACAGCATCACCAACATGGTGGAGGACCTCCGGCATGAGCTGGACATCGTAGGAGATGCCCTCAACCGACTCAACAAACACCTGGGAGTCTGAGGCTGGTTCTAAGTGGTTGAGTGGGGTTGGCTGGGGTTGGGAGTGGTTGGAGAAGGTTGTCTGGGGTTGGGTGGGATTGGACAGGGCTTGGTGGGGTTTGGTTTTGATTACACTCAAATATTTATGAATATGTTTTACAGTCTTCAAAAACCCATATGGGTGAAACCCTCATCTAGACTACAGTGTACTATTGTCAAGTGGTTTGTTTTAGTGCAGTGTAGTGAAGTAGATGTATCCATGTGTCTGAGCTGAACACCACCACCTTCCATAGTAAGTTTTAGCAGATAGACAGGCTGTAGACTACATACATACACACACACACACACACACACACACATACGCACACACACACACACACACACACACATACGCACAGACACACTTTTTCTTATCTGTTTGAGATAGCCTATGTGTTTTGAAGTAGCTCTTATTTTTTGTTTATATTAAATATTAAAATAATTCAATACTGTCAACAATTGTCTCTTGTTTAACTGTAGTGTGTGTGTGTGTGTGTGTGTGGTTAAAGATGGGAGAGGTGTTACTGTTATCTGCTTCAGCTTCACCCTTAATTCCAGCCTGTATATTTACAGCCACAGCTCCATCATGCAGCCCAGCCTGACAATAGTGAAAAAGGATAAGAAAAGGTTAGATGAAACTTTAATGATCGCTGTGGGGAAATAGGGTCATTGCAGTAGTGAGTAGTAATAAGATACAGCAGAAAAATAGAATATACTGTATATAAGAAAAGAGCAAATTGAATGATTTGGGGTTATATAAAAATATGCAAGTGACTGTATATATGCAATATGAAACATCAAGAGAGAACTGAAGATATCAGATATGTGAATTTACAGCAAATATACATGATGTAATGTAACAATCTACATGAAGCCATACATTTGGACACTTGGTGTGTGTAAAAATCTATACACCTTGTCAATATATTCAGTTACAGATGCAGGTAACATTATGTGCAGAACACGGTGAGTGAGGGTCAGATTCTGTGAAGCTGACTTAGTCAATAGGCCTCAACAGGACCAACTGAACTCCAAAAACATCCAACTTACTTACCAACTTTCCAATGGTGAATCATATTCTACCTATCCACTGACTGACTATGGAAATTCACAGCCATTAACTTAATAGGTAAAGTTTCCTGTCTAAGGACTCACCTTTACCTTCATGCAGGATTATTATTATTTTTAGCTGTCCAGCTGCACATATTGGTACAAAAGTTTGATACTCTTTAACCACTAGATGGTAGTCATGCCATATGACAGCAGTAGAGAGTGTGCGTGTGTGTGTGTGGGTGTGTGCACATGAGAGATGCCAGTGGTAATAGATAGGGATGCTATAATTTGTAGGCCAATTTCTTCCGTTTTTTACAGTAGATTCGAGTTACATGAGTCACATCCATCTGAAATAAGACTAAGAAAGCCTAGTTTAGCAGGACCGCGAATGCAACCTGCAGGGAACATTGTCTGTCAGAAACTGAAACATTTGATCCATGACTTTCTGTCCATAAGTAGTACTAGACCCTCTTTTCACGTAGGTGCCAGAAGATACTTCCTCCCTATTGAAAGTCAATGAGACGTAGGGCAACATTTTCAGGCTCTTGGGAAATGCCCTGTGCCCTAAAACAGGTGCTGTGGCATAAAATATGTATGGCATGGAAAATGGATTGGAGTGCTCTGAATCTACACATGTAGTAGACTCAGTGCAATCCATTCCATGTTCCATGCCACAATTTATGCGACCCCGCCTGTTTTCAAGCATAAGGCTTTGCCCCAGACCTAAAACTTAAATTGGGCAGTATCAGGCAAATATTCAGTATTTTTTGTTTCTATCAGAAGTTGCTGATATTGTAGCAGTGCGCCACAGATGAGCCTATGTATGGGAAACACTGGGAGTCACTCAGTTAGGCACATAGAGACATAGGCTGCTCGGCGGTCCAGAAAAATTACATTCTCCTTCATAGTGATCACAACACCCAATTATTATGTTAAAATTAGATGTAGGTTTTTGACAGGCAGTCGCCTCCAGAAAAGCTACTGGTGGCAGAGTCACAGAGTCACAGACTCAGACAATGGTACTTCAGCTCAGCCAATGGTCAATATGTTCCAATAAAGTTAACTTCAAATGACAGCAGTGGCTCTTTTTGAAAAGGATTTCAATCAGGGAGACTCAGGAAACATGACATTAGAGACAGAATGTTTACTGATCACAAATAAACTTTGGCGGGATCCTCAAGGCTGAAAGGGAACAGGACCACGGGCTCTGCTGTAAGGAGAGAGAGCAGGATGGAATCCTGCCCCCCTCCCCTCCCTGATCATCTCTATAGGGAAAGCCTTTTTTTGCCTCCACATAGAGCCTGTTAAGCATTTAAGGGGAAATCCAAAGTCTGTGCACCATTCAACATACGAGTTAAAATAAACCAAAGTTGGTTTGGGGTCAAAAGGTCACATGACCTAGGAGCTATTGAAGTTTAAAGGGGTCTTTTAAAGGATTTTGGGGTAAATCTAAAGGTTGTGTATTACGTGCTTGGTCATGCTTAGCCCATGACACTTGATTTGGTGTCTATGTGTTATTTGGTTGGGGAGCTATGGAAAATTTGTTATTTTTACCATTAAAAATTATTATATTAATCATTGAAACATACAATGAGAAATCTTAAGGCTGTGCAACACATTTCATCTGTCTTTGAATACATACATATCACTTGGTTTGGTGGCTTGATGTCATGTAATTAAGAAGTTATTGAATTAAAAAAAAATTGACCCTGAATTTGTGAGAGACACAGCTCAGTGGAGCTCCATCAGCGGCCGAGAAGGCAACACGCTTTGTGGCTCCTTGATAATAAATCTTGGCTCATACTGAGGAAATAATTGTTGTACAGCATTCTTCAGGTTTGTAACTCCATAGGCATTGCATTTTTATATAATTTCGCCACATTGTTTAAAAACTATTGAGAATATCTGTCAAATCACTTTACCACGGTCTAACTCTGTTTTATTAGTCTGACAGGCTGTTATATAGAGTTGTGACGTTCGGTTCTGGAAGAAACCGCTCCGCAATGTGAACGCAATGTGGTGGGGTATTATGTCGCGCCCCCCCCTGTCGTTCCTCTGTTCCCCCCCTAGGGGGTGCGCCCCCCAGTTTGGGAACCTCTGACATTCTACCAACTTGTAGATCTCTGTATTGTAGGCTGCAGCTCTGTGTGGTTCCTTGGATAAGCTCTTCTCTGTTCCCCTGAGGTGGACCATGACTGCCTCCTTGGAGTAGCATACCTTTGGATCCCATCTACTTCAACCGTGATGGTCTTCTTTTCCAGTATTTCGATGGCTGCTTCATCTTTCCTGGACTGCGTGAGAAGCTTTTCACTCCTGTGTGGTAGAGTGTGTAGCTGCCAAAACTTTTCCACGTGGCTGAGAGCTCAGACGGTGAGAGAACAGTAGATGTCAGAAAGCACTGTTGCAGGGACTTGGAGAATCCATCCCAGCATGGTCTTGATTGCTGAAGGTTCACCAGGTAAGCCCAAATGTATTGGCTCAGTGGGGGTTATCACATGTGGATAGTCTGATCCAGTTAGAAGCAGTGGATGTGCCTGGTTGATTGGCTGAAGGGGCAGATCTTTGTAGTGTCGATACTCCTTCTTGAGAGTAGAAACTGGATAGGTGTGTGGGGTGAGGCCAAGTTCCTTAGCTGTAAAGGTCCTGTGTGGCTGAGTAACAGTGAAAATGGAGAAAGACACTCCACCATGCAGGTATTCCTTGGAGATCAAGTTGCCTTGTGGCCTCCTGCAGAAGTATAGTATGGTCTGAACCATTGTCTAGCAGAGCATATGTCTCCATTCTGCATGATAACCCTACTCATCTTGAGGAGGACCTGACTGCTGCCGGTAGATTTGTCCACATAGAGGGTCTTAGCTGAAGTTGTGATCACAGTGTTAGTACCTTTGCATGAGTTGACCTTGTGTAGAGTGCTGCTTATCACATTTCTTGCACTTCCATTTCTTGCCTTGAGAGTGCACTGGGCCGATACTCTACCACACTTCCAACACCTCTGATTTGATCTGATCCAGGCTTCTGTCCGACCTCACTAGAGATCAAATGGTTGGAGACTTTGCACACTGGTTCAGATAGTGCTGGGTGGTGTTATAGAATGGACAAAACTTATTGAGCTTCTCCCTCAGCTCCTCATTAAAAGACATGCTGGGTTTCAATCTTGCCTTTCTTTCTGTTCACCTACAGACTTGGCTTTCTGCTCACGCCGGTGGAGAGTAGTCACAGACTTTGATAGAGGTTTCTTCCCCTTCTCCTTCCATTGGTCTCTCTGAGAGCTCTGGCATTCTCGGGCTTGGTCATTGATTAACTGTCCAGTGTCAATTTGGACTCTCACCTCAAACTCTAGCCAATCTGCTAGGTTGACTAGTGTTGGTATGGGTGTCTGGATTGGGTCCATGTCCCTCTTGTAGCTGGCCTTCATGTCATGTAGCAACTTAGCTAAGAGCTCCGCACCTCAGTTCTGTCCATCCACTACCTCCCAATTATTCCAACGTGCCAGCCAGGGCACGTATCTTCAGGGCAAAATGTTGGAAGGCCTTAGTGTCACCAGTCCTGATGCTGGGCTCCTCCATTAACTTGCCAATGTTGCAATGCCCTGTAATTTCCTCAGGTCTTCGTCCATTACTATTATTATTATTAGAGCAAAACAATAATGTTAAGCTAGCTAACATTAAAAATCTATTTGGTATCAGGTTCAATTACCCCTTCTCTTAAATTCTCTATAATTTCATGCATTTTAACTTAGCGACAAAAGCCTGTTTATGGGTGGGAAAATGTATTTATTAATTAACTATAAGCTAACCATATTTGTGTAGGCCTATATGCATATTATTGTTTATGATGGTTGATTTCTGATTGGTAAATTAAATTACTATAGCTGTTTATGCCAGTATATGTAAAGATGTAAGGGTACCATATTGTCCTTGTTGTTCTAGTATTTATTTTACTAGTTTGCACCGAGCCCCACTCTCTTACGTTAATTTCCATACATCTGCATCTTCTGTTGCCCTATAAACTTTAACGTTAGACAACGTTTTTACCTGTGGTGACGTTAGTGGAATTATTTAACTAATAACCATGTTGTAATGTTTCAGTGCATTGAATTCAACACATGTACCGTGGGTCTGCAGGATCTGTGCTTGTTGTTTCCCAAATAAAAGTCTTTTTACACACATGTTGTCATGCTTCTTAACCATAAAAGGTTTCAGGTGGCCCCGCTACTTTATGTTATGAAAATGTGTCTGTTAAAGAAGGTGGGACAAGGGCCAGGCATATTAATATCATCAGTGGAGATCGATGGAATTGTATCCATGGCCCACAGGCCCAGTAACTCACACAAATAAGAACTTTCTAAAGGTTTACTAAAATCAATAAAAGAAAAAGAATTGCATCCCTAGTAACGTACACCAAAAGCCATAGCCTAACTCACCACTACATTGCTGAGTTTAATGGATATATATATTGATATTTTGGTAGATGATATAGTATTAGTATTGATTCTGGATCTGGTGGGTGGGCCAGGTTAATAAAGCATGCTTAATTGCATTTATAATGTAACCAGACTTGTAAATTACTTATTCTACTCCTGTTAATTCTTTACTTTTACCATTGACTAAGTAACACCTGAGTAAGAGAGCACTGTTTTATGTACTCATGCTCTATGTGCATTAACGCACCTCAATAGTAAATATATGGGTCACTGGTACCTTCCCCAAGGTCTATGGCTTGTACTTTATGAACTTGAAATGAGGATGATTTTGTTGGTGTCAGTGGAATCCTTTCACTTTAAGTCTGAAATAGAATAGACTGCTTGCAAGTAACTTTCAATGACACACAAGTGAGCAGCACAGTGAACATCATGTTTGTCCACTTCATTGCTTTGGTTTGGATTTATATTCAATTTGCACCTTCTGGTGACATTATCTGAAAGTCCAAAAAAGTAAAATAAATAAATAAATAATAAATTAGGCTACATAACAATGTTACACAGTGAATAGCTAACAGCTAAAGTAGCACATCATCGACTAGTAATGGCAAGTCCTAATCTTCTAATTTGAGATCATTTTTACCATAATAAATAAATAGTAAATATTACAGACATCAGTTTACAATACTCTACATCAGAAGTCATATTGTTTATATTGAACAAGTGCTGCTTACAATTAAATATCTCAAAAACTGTTAGCATATAGGCTACCTATTTTACAAAGACAAAAACAGAATGAGACATTCTGGTATATGGTGAAAAATGACAGGTCGTCCCAGAATTTGAATTTCTCTGAATAATGATCAACTTTAATCTTTCCTTCAAAGCTCAGGTTAAAAAAGTCGTCCATAGAGTGAAATTTAAGTTGGCCAAGTTTAGATGTATTAGGAATTCTCTTTCCACCAATGCAACAAAGATGTATATGAAGACCAGACTGTAGACTGTACCATACTGTGCTAGACTGTACCAGAGTGTAGGCTACTAGACTGTATCTACCTTACTATATCAGACTGTATTAGACTGTACCATATTGTACTACTAGACTGTATACAGTAGCTGCAGCAGCAAACTACAGAGTATAACTAGTTGATTTGTTATGGTGTAATGACAGCGAAGCTAAAGGAGGGTGTCGCTGTTGTATCCATAGAATGTAAACAAATAAGACTGTATCGCCTGGTCCGTGAACTAAGTATATTTCATTATTCATTGATCATCTTGTATAAACCAATGAATTCTACTTAGTGCACGGACCACCAATGAACGATGAATTCTACTTAGTACACGGACCATCCCATAAATCATCTGGCTGTTGCCAAAGGAGAGAAGAGAAAGGAGGCGGAGTCTGAGCAGCTCCATCAAGCTGTTACAGTTAGATACAGGAAGACCGGAAATTCGGCCATTTGGCCTTCAAAATAAAACCAGAAAATGTGTCACTCCTGAAAGGTCATGTGCGCATATGAAAGGTGTCTACGCATAAAAAGTAATTTCTAAGCAGAAATTGGTATTTATGAAAAGCAAACTTGACGTTAGACCCCTCCGAATAGGCTACTCTGCGGTAGGCGGAAGCAGATTTTAAGAGAGAATAGGCTGATTTTGTGATTTTGCAACATTGATGGCGAGGAAAGACTATGCAGAAAGTTATTGAAAATGTGATGTATTTTTTATTTTCTTAGTCCCAGTGAAATAGTTTACCTATGCTAAGTCCAACTAAAGTTTATAGTGACGTTTACATTTGTGTGTTTTCAGTTGGCCTATCCTGTCTAACTTAGCCAAGTTGAATAAACATTCCCCCCTGCTGGTGTGATTCAAAATTAATTTATGACTCAATCTTTTCAATAATTTAGGCAGACAATTATGTCCACTCTACGTCAACTACAGGTGTGATCAATCAGAAAGAAACTGGTGACGGTAAGGGTGCTTACCATGCATAACCGTGCTTTGGCACTATTGGAAGACAATGAGAAAGCTAGATTCAGACACGTGTGTCTTTAGAGACAATGCTGACACTGCACACAATTTCATGCTGATTTTCCTCAAGGTGTGATTTATCATGAGAAGCAGATGTGGGCCTATGGTGTTTGATAAATCAGAGAAAAAACTTCTGATATTTCTGATACATGTGTACGTATCTTTTTAGTGGTGATTCTGCAAACCTTCAAAGCCTACATCTGGGTAAAAGAACGCGGGTGTACAGAATAACAAAAATCCTATGAAAATACTAGATACACTACATGTCGTCCCCCACAATGGTAGATAAATTAGCTATCCTACTAATATACACTGTAAAATTGCCATATTAGTAACCATCTAGGCCTGTCCAAGATGCCTTAGGCCCATGCAAAATAAAAAAACAAAAAAAAACAAAACAACAACTTTGGTTTTGTTAAATTTGTCAAATTTGTTAAATTGGTAGCTCAAAGTATTTGGTAAACATGGTCATAGATACTGCTTGTTATATAGTATGTATGCATGTGTGTGTGTGTGTGTATGTATGTGTATATAAGTGTGTGTGTGTGTATGCATATATATATGTATACATATAGAGAGAGATGTAGCTTATAGAGAGAGAGTTTCACGTGGTTTTGTTGAAATTGTATTTGGTTTTTGTAATGTTTATACTGTTTTAATTGGGGTGGGGTGGGTTGGACCAGATTATTGCTGTAATTGTATTAATGTATGCATGTATGTGAAAGCATGTGTATACATTTATGTTCTTAACGTGGACCCCAGGAAGAGTAGCTGTTACCTTGGTGACAACTAATGGGGATCCAAATAAACAATAAAACAATAAAACATAGCTGCTGAAAATATACCTATACCGATATACCTTGCGGCAGAAAGTAAAAACAACAACACAATACATACACACCATTAGCCAATGACATGACTGCACATTAAAAAGGCCAAAATACACAAATACAGCATCCAACATTTAACATAGTGGAGTGGAAGGTAGAAGACCTGCAAATCAAGCATTGTGCAAATTTAGCAAGTTGGCTACACAAGGTATAAATGAGTTTTCATATCTGTTACTCTTTGCCCTGGGCATCATAAACCTCTGTCCTAAGTGGAGCATCTGAAATTCCTCCTGTAGAGGATGGTCTGGATTAGGTACTATAGACTTAGCCTTATGAATCACCTGTCCCATAAAGATATCAGTTAGCTTTGTTGTTCACCTGTTGTTCACCTGTGCTCATAAAGAGTATGTCTGGGCCTCCCATTCTGTAGCAGTTGGGACACTGAAATAGATCACTTTGGTGTTTGAGAATGTCTTTGTATATCTATATATAGACCTATTTGGTAGCCCTGCATATGTATGTGGCATCTTGTAAAGGCTATAATTATTCATTAATTAATTCATTAATTTTCCAATGACTATCACTCGACAGGTCACTAGTCCATCACAGGGATAGATAGACAAACACATTCATAACCAGGGGCAAGTCTCCAATCCACCTGACTAGGCAAAGAAAATGCAGGTCAACACGAGGAGAACAGGCACACACCGGGACTCGAACCCACAACTTCCTGGCTGTGAGGCCACAGTGTTGTTAATGAACAGCGTGTTCATTGGCTATTACATGGCTATTCCTGTATGGCGAGAAAAGAACATTTTACAGAAAGACACAGCAATTATATTTTAATTTACCACAGATTCTGCCTTTAATGCATTTATAATTTTCACCCTTGTAGGCAGTGGTGGAAGAAGTACTGAGATCTTTTACTTCAGTAAAAGTAGCAATACAACAATGTAAAGATACTCCATTACAAGTAAAAGTCCTGCATCCAAAATCTTACTTAAGTAAAAGTACATAAGTATTGGCAGCAAAATGTACTTAGAGTATCAAAGTAAACATACTCATTATGCAAACTGTCCCCATTTAGAGAGTTATATTTTTCATAAATTATTGGAATATTAATACTGATTTATTGACATACATGTACATGTAAGCAGCATTTTAAAGTTGTCAACGTGAAGCTAATCTTAACAATTTAGCTATACTTTTGGGTAGTCTAATCTATAACAATGCTATTTTATAGTTATTTTATAAAGATGATCAAATGTTTAAATATAAAATATTGATCTGAAAAGTAACTAGTAACTATAGCTGTGAAATAAATGTAATGGAGTAAAAAGTACAATATTTCCCTCTAAAATGTAGTGGAGTATAAGCACAAAGTAGCATAAAATGGAAATACTCAAGTAAAGTACAAGTACCTCAAAATTGTACTTAAGTGCAGTACTTGAGTAAATGTACTTCGTTACTTTCCACCACTGCTTGTAGGCTACTTTGAAAACGTTGAAACGTGTTGGTAAGCAGGTGTTTTATTTTGAAGACTATGACCGGAAGTCCTCTGTGTTGTTGTGTATCGCTTGACGGTACTCAGTGTTTGGAGGCAAGGAAGTTGGGTGTTGCCTCTCTCTCCGAGCAGAAGTCAGGATTCCCAGCTGTGATTTCTCTCCGTTCAGACGTCTCCTGGCCTGCTGCTGCCGTCCCGTTAACTCTGTCAGAAAAAAAAAACACGTAAAACCTACAACCATGGGAGTGGAAGGCTGCACCAAATGCATCAAATACATGCTTTTCTTCTTCAACTTCATCTTCTGGGTAAGCCCTCGACTATTTTCTACCACATTGTGCTCAGTTTATTGCGCAGCGCCGCCTCCTCTCCATCGTATTGTTTATTAGATCAGTTAGCGGTTTTATTTAGGCTCCCAGTTTACCATAATAGGCAATGTTGGCCAAATCAACAACATACACTTTATATCTAATCTATTTAATGTATTGTATACTTACTGTGGAAGGGTTTTACAGCGTTTTGTCCATTAGGAGTGACTCGTGGTCAAAACAACGTGAATGAATTTACCACACATGCTTCCATATGCACCGTTATTCCAGCCTTAACTACGAAACACATGTATGAGGTTCAGGGTGTTGTAGTTTGACTCTAGAACACCTGGATGAGGTACAAGATATTCTAGTTTAACCATGAAACACCTGGATGAGGTGCAGGATATTCTAGTTTAACTAGGCTATAAAGCACTTGGATTAGGTGCGGGATATTCTAGTTTACCTAAATATAATAGTAGTTTAACTCTAAAGCACATGGATGAGGTGCAGCATATTCTAGTTTAACTCCAAAGTCCAAATCTTTAGCTGAGCAACAAACTGAAATTGAAATTGAAACTGTATTATATTTTCCCTACAGCCATTTTAAACTAGTCCGTATGTCTGGGGCTGTGAAATCCAACATTTTGGGCGGTAGTTCAGACTATTTTGCCTCGGCTGGAGGAGGGCTTTGTTTGCATTATATCCTCCTCCCAATTCCTATGTGTGTGTGTGTGTGTGTGGGTGGGTGTGTGGGTGGGTGGGTGAATCCTGGTGATTTCCAGTGGGTGAGTCAAGGTCTTGTGTTAGGGTGATGGATCATGGAAACATTTTTGGGTGTTCAGTTTTTACTTTCCTAGTGTCAGAGCTGCAGCCTGGTTTGACTTCTAACTGCTTGTTCACTGCTCTGGATTTGCTTTGGTACACACGCATATTTATAAATACCAAAATATTACAACTGTGACTGTGCTTTTTTTTTTTTTTTTTTTTTTAAAACCCCACCTAAATCCAGCTTTTAGAGTGTGTCCCACCCTCAGTGTCTCCACTGCAAAGAATGGGCTCTTTTTCTGTTCTGTGGGCATTGATTTTATGCTAATGAACCACTGCTCTGATTGGCTGCCTCGCGCTAATGAACCACTGCTCTGATTGGCTGCCTCGCGTCAAGTTAAGTCAAGTATATTTATACGGCTTTGAGGACGTTCGGACTGGAAAGCTTCTGGAAAGGAACAACTGTGCCAAGCAAGAAGGTGCTCCTGGGCAGAGGGAACAGATACTCCGCTAAAAAACGGAGGAACTCCATGCAAACACGGGAGAACATGCAAACTCCACATAAAAAGACCAGTGCCGAGATTCGAACCCGGGACCCTCTTGCTGTGAGGCGACAGCTCAGGAGGCCGTCAGAGAAAGGACGTATTTTAATCTCTTTTTGGGTTCAGCTGTTGGAGGTTACAGCTGGAATTTTGAACCCAGTCAATCGTCTTGATGGCAAAAACTAGGACACTAAGGCCCAGGTTAAAAACAACCGGAATTATCCTGTAAGAGTGAAATCCAAAAGTGCCAAGCGCTCCATCCAGAGAAACCTGGACTCACCACCTTAGACTACGCACTCTCAGGCAGGAGTCAGATCTCCGAGACACGTCCACAAACTTCAGCATCGCGGGGTTAGACTCTTAGTCCGGTAAATAAAAGGACAGTACCGAACTCATATCGGCCCGAATCTAGATATCCGTCTCTATTCAGTGTCAAGTTCATTAGAGGCAAAGTGGGAAGGAAGAAGCTGATTGGTGCTCCACTCAAGCGCATCCTGTCACATGATTGGACCACTCACAGGAACGGATGGATTTGCCTCGGATGTCTTCGTCATGACTGTATTGTAAAGGTTCTCAAGTGTACTGTAGTGGCCACTTGAGTAAGTTGTGGTGGGATGACAGTCAGACAGAGCATTAGATCAGCCGCCATGATAGAAATATTCCAGCAGACCCAAATGGGATTTCAAATGCTTTTGCAATCCCTTGGTTTGTCAGGCGTTTCCCAAAACTGGATTGGAGTTTCCCTAACCAGGCGGGGCTAGGAGGACTAAGGAAGGGTGTGTCAGTCTGACAAATAAATTACAACACCTCCTACTATCACTCAACATAGCATGGAGCACTGGTGCCAACAATATACATATATTATATATACATATTGATGATTTTGGTGTCCATGTTCTCATCACTTAAAGGATAAATGAAGCTTAGCATAAATTCAGTCAGGAAGATTACTTCACTCAAAAATTCACTTCACTTCACTTCTTCCCACCTAATTAGTTATGGCTACACCTCTTTGGTTGCACTTCATTGAAATTATCCTTCTACCCTTTCATTTTTTTTTTACTTATTATCCAATCAGTTCTAGGGCTGGGCAATATATTGATATTATATCGATATCGTGATATGAGACTAGATATCGTCTTAGATTTTGGATATGGTGATATGGCATAAGTGTCTTTTCCTGGTTTTAAAGGCTGCATTACAGTAAAGTGATGTCATTTTCTGAACTTACCAGACTGTTCTAGCTGTTCTATTATTTGCCTTTACCCACTTAGTCATGATATCCACATTACTGATGATTATTTATCAAAAATCTCAGTGTGTAAATATTTTGTGAAAGCACCAATAGTCATCCCTACAATATTGTCGCAATATCGATATCGAGGTATTTGGTAAAAAATATTGTGATATTTGGTTTTGTCCATATCGCCCAGCCCTAATCAGTTCCAATCCAATCTCAAGAAAGCATCCAGTCATCTTAGTTTAAGCAGTTCCTCGCCTTCTCTCGCACGCGCTTGGGAACCAATCATAAATGGACGCAGCCTTTATTACCTCATCAGCTGTTTCCGTATATCGCTGTCATTCCTGTCACTCCAGTTGCCGCTGCTGATCTGTACCGCCCCTACACCACCAGCATCAAGGCTCCATTTTGGAAATCTACAGCCCCAGAGGGGGTTTCATTATGGGGCTCTTCTCCCAATAATCAGGCAATAGCTTCAATAGCTAACATGTGGTTGACAAAATATACAAAAAAGTTTAAATAAATACATAAAATGTATGTACATAAACAAACAACAGCAGATATTTCTCACTTTTCCTAAGTAGGGTTAATTGTATTACTGTGAATAGAACTGATAATTTGGATTTTTTTGAATACCTTGGACTGCCGACATTGGTGGATTCCCTGCTATGTCACCGCTTGTGTTGACACTTTGCAATTTGTGACAGGTGGGAGGTATCGGAACCCACAAAAATTCCACATATTCTATTTGTAATTACCACTAGGAGGTTGAACGGTTTCTCCCAGTAGGCAGTTCGTATTTACTGAAAATCCAATATGAGAATATTTGGAACTGTCTACTTGCCAACTAGCTAATTAAAATAACATATCTAATCCTGCAATATATGCAAGTTTTAGGCAATGTATATTAGGAAAATTAGATGTAGGCAGGTCCCATTGCAGTGTGAGTGTTATTGTGCTGAAGTGTGTGTTGGAGAGCAATATAAAACTCTACAGTTAAGTAAATGACAAAGTTTTGAACACAATCAATTGTCATGATTGCAAAAAGTAGGAAAAATAACGCCCGGAAAACAACCAGAATTATTGACCAAAGGGGACAATCTACCAAAAACTCAGCACAATATTTAAAACGGCAAAAAAGTGATTCAACTACATGAAGAAATGAGTCATAACCTGCAAGAACAAGCATAATACGCCTCCGAAGTGACTTTCATGAGGTTGTTAATGCATTACAGTGTCTCTCTGGCTCCTCCTTTTTAGCGCATTTCCCATTTTCGTTTTATCGTGGATCCCCAGAGAGCCTTGTGGGTGAGGATCTATTGGTTCCATTAGAGCAGACGAGTTCAATCCATCTGAGGCGAAGCTTTAACTGGGACCTCACATCCTCTTAGCAGCCGGCTGTGGAGGCTGGCTCTTTAAGAAGGACCTCTTGTTTCCATAAATCACATCTGACACTGAGAGGGTTAAGAGGTTACGGGGGGTGGGGGTGGGGAGTGAGGTGTGTGTGTGTGTGTGTGTGTGTGCATGGACGCCAACATATGGGAACTGTAGCTCCCCCTCCCTCCAGCACGCCCAGCATTCTACAACCCCCTGTGCCCACGGCAACAGGCAGAAATAGACACTGGAGACGAGGCTTTTTTTTACTTGTTTTTGATTTTACCATATCAAAGGAATAGTTCACCCAAAAATGAAAATTGAGTCATTATCTAATAACCCCCATGCCGGCTGAAATTCGGGTAGGGATGGGACAATAACCGGTATTACTATATATCGCGGTAAAAAACAATAACAATTATGACACCGTGCCTCATTTTTATTACCGTGACCACCGCGATAACCGGTGACTTGTTGGAAGGCGGAAGAGCAAACTCAAACTCACAGCACAGCCCCAATTCTCTCTCATCTGTCATCATTATATTTTATTTCCCTCTAATCCTCTACCACTCATTGGAAAGTGAACAGTGTGACAGGGAGCCGGGAGTGGAAGTGTAGGCTGAAGCCTTCCCGTGGTTGACTAGCGGCTAAGTGGCGATTTTTCCATCGACCACAAAGAATTATTTCTTCTGCAACTAACAAAGCAACGAACGGTGTTGAGATTCACCCCTCGGCTCACTACGTACCATAAGCTTTTAGATAGAAACTCACAGAAAAGACTTTGTATGAAGTACAATGTAGAATGTACCAACTGTTGACAGCAGGGAAGATCCGACTGGGTGGGAAGTAGACACAGTCGCGTATGGGTAGGTAAGTGATACAGTTTGGGACTTCAGGCTCATGATAGTAACTCCCGACATTTTTTCACATTAACCTGTGAAGCTGTAACTAGCTGGTTAGCTACTGTAGCTTGTTCTCTTTGCAGGAAATGGAACATTCCAACTAGCGCGACTAGGTTATAAGCCTGCTGGGTAGTGTAGTTTGGTAACTAATTTTATCGTTAACGTAAATAATACTGAATGGATTTTTGTGAAATGAAGCCAAGATGTGTTGATGCTTAGTACAACATATTTCAAAATCAAAGCCGTATGCTTTTTAGATTGCTTATGTGAAGTAACCTCCCATAGGGAAAGTCAATGGTTGATGGAAATAATATCAACTTTGCCCCCTGGGGATAATCAGGCTGCAAGCGATAAATCAGAATCACCATCCCTGTCAAATTCTCCTCCTAAGGTTTTCATCTTTGTAATAATTATCAAGATAAAATCGTATATCGAGATAATTTTGGCCAAGGTAGTCGTGCTATCAAATTTTCATATTTCATAGTACAAGGCCTAAAGTTTGTTAGTCCATATAGCCCTGAGCTCCACAGCAGAACGGCGTAGAAGCCTTCTCCAAAACAATTGAAGTTGCTGGGGACCTGACTTGACTTGACTTCACGGTTCAAAAAATAACAGAAAATATCCATAACATGTCTCCATGCAGCTCGTCCAGCATAATCCAAGTGTCCGGAAGCCAAACGATCCCAAAGTGACTTGAAAAGACCGACATTTACACCATTATTTAGCTGAAATCGCCACTCTAGCTGTTGAAAAGTTCACGTTTGCGCGCACCCGAGATACGAGAACGAGAAGAACTACATGTGGAACTCGTCAAACAAGACTTCCGGTTTGGCCGTTTAGCCTTCAAAATAAAAGGGCGAGATTTGAAAAATAGGTAGAAATACTGTTTTAAAGCAATTACTTTGTATTTAATCGTCAAATCCAATAAGGGGGTACTATAATAAGCTCCCAAAGTGCTCAGCCCTGCCGTCCCATTAGTCGTAGAGTTGTGAAACTTGGTACACTTAATGTAGCTGATCATGCCGAACAATTTGCCCGCCATTTTGGATTGTTTTTTTTTAAATCTTCAAAAATCCTCTTCTTAATTGTCAGAATGACACAAAATTTGGTGTGCAGGCTTCTTAGACTTGCCTTTACTTTAGAGTCAGACACTGGTGTGTTGGTCCGCAGTGTGTTTGTATTGCAACAAGAAATTATGTTGGTGTTTCTGTGGACTGAGTCACAGTAGGGATCGTTTTCAAATAATGAATCATTTTGGAACAAAACTGTAATGGTCAGCTTGGGCTGCAACAATAACCACATTACCACCATATCACACTAAAGCTTATGGCAAGTTTGGGAACATTTTCATTTTAATACAATTGGGTAAAACATTCAGTTTTACCCAATATGTAAGTTGAAGCTAGACTGTAAAATGAATTGTGACCCTTATTTTTACCAGGTTCTCACCACACCCTTATGACTGGATATCTTCTTTTCCGTTTTACCTAGTACGCTTACAGAACATACACGGTACCTAATAGTCTACAAAATGGAAAAGGAAATGACGAATTATAACAGATATGGTAAGGACCTGGTAATAACATGGGAGCAAACCTGCAGTTGTTAAACCTGCTTAACAATGCAACGTGCCTGGCAGGAAAGCAAAGCAATGCAAGGGCAGCCAAGTAAATAGATATTGCATTGTAGGCTGCTTAACAACGCCAGATACCTGACAGGAAGCAAAATAATATGGGTACATTCTCTTGAGCTGTCTATTAGCTATAGTTGTAGTTAACTTTAATAATGAGCCCCACACTTCACTGCCTTAAAGAAACATTAATCTCATAGTAGATTCAAATCTTTATATCTTTTCCCTTTCTTTTATCTCTTTTCAATATCACGTCTGTTTTGGGCTTTGTGTGTGCATGAGCAACAACCAAATTGGTACGTATGGGTATTTTTTTTAGAGTTTATGGTATGCACACACACTAACTGCAGCTGTATCTGTGTTGGTTACCCATTCTCCTACCCCACAGAGGTGTCGTCCTTTTTTGGGTCATGCTGGTGGCCACCCTAGAGCGCCATAAAATTGTGCACATATTGCTGTTTTTAAGATGCAGATGATATAAACAATTTGCCATGGCCACACTGCACAGGTGGCTATTGAAACCAATGTGGCAAGCTTAAAGCTAGCTTTAAGCTTCACTTGTTCCTTTAAAAGACAGGCGAGTGTGTGGGTTAAGAAATGAGGTGTCACGAAAGAAATTACTGACAGAGAATGATCCGACGCTAGAGAAGGCCATTCGAAGTCTCCAGTGTTTGTGAAGAAGTGGAATCTAACCAGTGCAAAAAGCTCAGGTTAACAAGGAGAGACAAAACAGGTTGGATTTATGTTTCCATCTTGAGAAAACAGAACAGAGACCTTGCTGCTGCATGCTAGTGCAAGAACATAGACTGTCACAGCTGTGCTAAGAAGGACCACATAGAGCGTGAAGAAAGCGTGACGAAATACAGAGAACAGAGAAAATGCCAAAGATTGGTAACAAGAAAGAGACAATGACTGTTTACGTTCACGTGCAATTACTCAAATAACCTGGTTTTGGGTCAGCACATGAAAATCTCATAACTTTGTTTTCTATCAATCTCCAACTACGACTCCTTATATTAGAAGTAATCTTGTATTGCTCAGTCAAAGATGGAGGGGGGAATATTCTGTTAACTGGGGTATTCAAGGCAACAGGGAGACTCAGTCACAGGGTTCATGGAAACAGTAAAGCTACAGTAGGCAAGATATTTATGTAAAAATCCACCTGTCTTATCAGCCTAAGAGGGGAGGAGGTGTGAATTCTTATTTAAATTGTCCACTCCAGAACACTCTTATTCTGTTGTTGAAAGGTTATGAAACCCTCCAAATATGACAAGCAACTTGGTACTGTAGCAAGATGGGGAGTAACCGGAAAATGAGTTTGTCTGAGGGGGGAAATGAGATAGCTAGTGTCTGGCTTACTGAGGAAACAGTTGTGTAATATTTACAGCAGACGAGGAGAAACTGAAGCTAAGACTTGTAGCCTTTCTCTAGTTTAGATTGAGGAGTCAATGAAAACAGGTCAGCAAGTCTTTGTACCTCACCAATGTTAATTTTGGGCAGGTTGTGCAGCGATTTAGTGAAGGCCATAGCTGACAACAGGAAGTTGTAATGCAACTGTTTCTCAATGCGGAAGCTGTTACCATGACGATGGCTAGTCATATGGTAATCCTGACATCATCAAGGTTCCGGAGGTATTTTGGCAATTCATTTGTAGTACCCAGGTTTCTTAATAGCTGGGTTCCAAATGGTTACACTTATTCAAACAATCAGAGAATTTACAGTGCAAGAATAATGGATGACTAAATTGGATTTGCATTTTGAAATTTAAGAAAAACAAGAAGAAAAAAAATCTACCAGACCGTGCACATAACAGCCTCAGCTCTGTAAAGAACTACAATTTCCATTGTGCTTTATGCTACAGCACCGTTTTCAATCGACCGGCTGGTTGTCTGTGTTAAAAATGGGTTAGGGTTATGGTGAATGGTGGATTCGGTAAGATAAAATTTCTTTCAAACAGCCGTGCAGGGCATTGGGATACTAGGGCTGTTACAGAGCACATAGGTTGCTACCGTGTAGGGCTGGGCGATATGGTTGAAATCAATATCATGATAATCATAAGGATTTTTCTCGATATCAATATATATCACGATATGGTTCATGTATGCAAAATCACGTTAAATAATCAAATGAATGTTCATCTCATTGAACCGAATGGTAACGTTAGGTGTGGTGTCAAACAAAACAGAAATATTCAAATAATATTCCTACCATACCTCATTTTATGAGAGTTTTTAAGTCAAATTTGGTTGTCATCATCAATTTATACAGCAGGAATGTGTGTCACGATATAAAAATATCTTCATATCATCACGATATGATTCCACTGAAAGACGATAAACGATAATATTGAGTTATCGCCCAGTCCTACTACCGTGTCAAATCTGAGGAAAGAGTAACAGTGGAAGGAGCGTAAGAGATCATTTGAAATCACATAATGGAGCCTTGCTTCACCCGGCAGAAGATAACAAACCTACTTGAAACAGAACGGCTGTAATCAACACTAGTATGCAGTCGGATGGATACATTAACATGGGGAAAATCACCACAGTACCATGTGTCTAGCCAGCTCTATAAATCAGCCAGGTCTGGGGATCTGGAGCTTTATTTACTAATGTTGCGCATGCACAAAAAGGATGCATTTATATCAAATTGTAGGCTTCTAATAGGCCAAAATCCCAGAGAAGCAAGCCTTAATCGTTTATTTGTTGCTTTAGTCTAAAAGCCATCTGTCCAAAAACATCTGTCTATTTGCAACGAACATTCATTATGGACTCATAAGTTGCGTGTCCCAGGCAACTGCTACAAATTCAAGGTGTTAAGCAATTGGAGTGAATGGCTACAAAGTAATGATGCATTATGGCTGCTTTCATGGCGCACGGGGCACATTTGAGACACTGTGGCCGCACCCATTGTCTGATGAGAATAACTACATAAAAAAAGTTTGCTGTTAAGTCTGTTACTGTTTTTTTTTTTTTTGTCAAATCAAATGAATGTGAAATGTTGAATGTGTGGTTAAGTTCACTCTTTCCAAAAACAAAAGCCACATTTGGGATAGCCTGCTTGGGTCAGCCGCAGCAGTCTCATGTTCCGCTGATGTCATAAAGGGGGTCACCCTCTTTCTCTAGCACAATGCCATTAATTAGGGTTTACTTGATTATCAAGGTGAGACGTTTGTCCCCTCGCCGCACCAGTGGTACTGACACTTAGTTGATTAGCTTCTTGGCATCAACCTTCATATTGGACCATTTCTTTTTTCTTTTTCTTTTTTATAAAGGGTCTGGCTCTCGGAGCTGGCGGCATTAATTGCTGCTGTGACATGTTGCCATTCAAACTTTGTTTGGTTGGTGACACCCGAACCCGAAGATTTGTGTGTGTGTGTGTATGTGTGTGTGTGTGTGTGTGTGTGTTTGTGCATGTGTGTGAGAGATGGAGAGGTTACAGTAATTACAGTAAAGGCTCTGTGGGCTGGTATCACTCCATAGGCAATAACAGCTGAGGTCTAAGCACAGAGATTCCATTGGTGGGTGGGGCTTGTGTGTGTATGTGTGTGTGTGTGTGTGTGTGTGTGTGTTTATTGGGGTGAGATGAAATAATGAGTAGAAAAATGCGAAGAGGTGCCACATCCAGACACTTGAATACTATACTGTCCAGTATTTCATGCTAAACTGAATGGCTAGACAAGAAGGATCCTGGATTTCAACTGTGCTGTCTGGGTGCTGTGAAGTGCGTGCTACCTCCATCTACACAAATAAATATAATATAATATAATATAATAACAGTCATCTGGATCGTCGCTCCCCATTTTAAACCTCTTGTATTTCAGTGGCTCATCTCAGTGGTAACCCTCATGGTAAGGAGTTTGGGAGTTTGCATAAAGTTAGTAAGTCGTGCTGCTATGGCTGTGTGTAAGTGTGTGTGCGGTTGCGTAGAATGCCAACACTCTTGGCAGTCGTAGTGTTGATCTGGTTGCTAGGCATCAGCTGTTCTCAGCTCTGGAATGGACCTCACTAAGAGAGGAGGGGAGGGGGGGGGGGGGTGACGGCGGGAGGGAGAAAGAGGAAGAGGGGAGGTGACTTAGTCTATTTCAGTTCAAATCTCTTCGCATAAACTAGTTTTAGGTTGGATTTTGTCCTTGGTCACAGCAAAGAAGCAGATGTGTCAAATGTAATGCTATTTCCAAACAGATGAGAGTTACAAAGATCCAAACCCATTAGGAATGGAAGGGTGTTCATTCTGTCGGTCTATAGTCTGATTTACTGCTGCGGTCTGTCTGTGTGCTTATGCTTGTGTGTGTGTTCTGCTGAGGTACATGTAAACCCTTATTATATTTAGATATATTTCTTTGTCCTATGCTAAACCATCAGAGAAGTGGAAAAGAGAATGCACTTTGAGAGATCAGAAACAGAAAGGCTTGGGAAGGCTCACCTAAATGTAAACCAACCAGAAGAACAATACATTGCAGTAACATAATTACATAATGCAAAGTGCAGCTAGAATGGAAGAAAATGTGAAACACAAGCAGGACTGAAGCAACTAAGCGTGTTGCGTTGTGTGTTGCAGCTTGCAGGAGGTGTGATCCTGGGTGTGGCCCTGTGGCTGAGACACGACCCCCAGACCAGCAACCTGCTGGAGATCAAAGTTGATGGAACCCAGGCCCCCAGCACCTTCTACATCAGTACGTATCACATCTACAATATCCTCCTCTCCTCCGTCTGTCTCTGTCTTATGACTGTTTTGGCATCAATCTGCCTATGATTATATTTCCATCTAAGGGAAAACATGTGGCTCGAATTCGTTCAGTTCCAGTTCAGTAAATGGAGGGCCTTGTGATAAGTAAAGCGTCTGCCGTAATCACAACTGAAACGCCCTGGGAAAATGTTTTTTTTAGTTTAAATTAACTGTGCATGCAACATGTTGTAAGATATGTAATTCAAATTTGTATTAGAATCCTATTTAATTGTAAAACCTATCAACTAGCCAGTGGGCAGATATCCCCATCAGTTCATCATATTTGAGTATAATCTTTATAGGTTCCAAGATAACTTAACATTTACATCAGTGCTCTAACTACGAACCATATAGTTTCATTAGAGTAGATCTTTGTTAACTTTTTTTAATGAATCAGCTGGATAATGCTGGTCAGGGCTGATTGTTCCTTTAATATTCTTGGATACAGTATCAGTATCATTTCTCTGGAGTGCAGCTATGAGTAATAAAATGTATTATTCATTGCTGTACACCAGAGAAATGATCACTATAACTAATAGTGAAATGGTATATCCAATGGTCCACATTAATTATGCATTGCTACAATAAGTGTGGTTTGGTCTATAAAGCCCCTATTGATCAAGAGGAATGATATTCCTAATTTATTTACCCTTTATAGTTACCAACTCATCATTCAGCCATATTTTATCATAACTGTCAAACGATCTGAGAAGCTTTCAAAACACTTAAAGGTCCCATATCATGTAAAACAGGACTCCCCTCTGCTCTGTGATGATAAGGGAGTTGGATGGTCTATCTAAACATGGTGAAAGTATCAAAACTAAATCCACACAATCCATATTAGAAAAGCAAGCCTCTAAACGAGCCGTTTGGACTTCCGTAACTTTGTGGCGTCACAAAGCTTTGCTCATTATCATTTTTGTAAGAAATAATAGACTAACTAAGTGTTTTTTTCAAAGCGGTTGAGTGGTTGTCATTGTTTTTTACCAGAGAGTTTTCCCTACCTCTCCTCTCTGTAGCTGCCATGTCTGTGGTGTCTCACGTTTCACTCTTGAAACGGCTAGCCAATCAGAACAGAGGGGTTGTTAATATTAATGAGCCTTAAAGACACAGCAACAGAAACAGCCTGTTCTTGGCAAGGCTCAGAGAGATGCTGGGAAATGAATGTAAAAATGGATTGAGAGTGGTTTGGTTCAGCTCTGAATGGACCTCAAGACACAAAATAAAACACTGGAAAGTGTAGAATATGGGGCCTTTAATATGGCCACCACATAGGCAAAGTGCAAAAAAACGCCTGCCCTGAAAGAGGGAGTACCAAGTTAATCCCATGTCATTTTCTACCTACTGGTTGTATTTACATCATATTTGCACTGATGGTCTACAGGTAGTGTCCCTACACTCCAAAGCAACCAGAATGTCAAAATATGGTTCTAGTGTGAATCAGCAGCCTTTTATATAAGGCCTTATTATAGGTGGAAACATCAAACAGTTAACTTCTCTGAGAAATACTCACTTCTAATCCTAATCCTAGTCTAATAATACTGTAATCAGTACCCAATTATGCTAATAATTCATTTCAGGTAGTCACTGACATTGTCTCAATAGTTTGTCACTGAGCACTATTAATGTGACTATCCAGTGAGTATAACCCAGAAAAGTACACAAAAATGCCTGCCTTGTAACAGGGAATACCAAGTTGATCCCATGTTTTTTACCCACTGGTTGTATTTACATACTTCATATTAGCACTGATGGTTCTCAGGTAGTATCTCTAGACCTCAAAGCAACCTTAAATTAACCACAATGTCCAAATCGAGGGCTTGGAGCCAAAGTAAGTGCGATTTTGGTCGAATAAGAGTATTATATATCAATTGAAAGGTCTCAGTGAGATCTTTTCAGTGCCAAAAGGACACAACTGAAATCATGACCCATAAGTTTTAACAACAAAAACTGTAAGCCGTAACAGTAAAAGTAGGGTTTTGCTTGGTATCAAAAGGGTGTAAGTGCAGTTACGCCCTTTTGACACCTAGCAAAACCACTTTTGACACTGAACAAGCATTGTGGGTAGATGATTCTAACAGCACTTAGGTCAACTCAAAATGCATGCTGACATAAGTAAATAAATGCAAGCATGGCAGCATGATCACATCATTTTTAGTATCCTATTCATATCCTAATTAATATTCTTGGTCAATATTAGATGAAAACTTATTTTATAATGTTAGGAGTGTGAACTGGTCAAGATGAGCTCTGATAGTCAGACTGCTGGGAGCTGAAGTTCTCCCTCAGTGTTATGAGGAGTTTTACAGGTCTTTGAATGTGCCCCAGGACACATCAGTAAGTGATGTGTCCTGGGACACATACAAAAATGTATTATACTAGCAAAAGAAAAAAAAGTAGTAGTTTAGAATCAAAAGTAGTTTCTTGTGTCTATAGAGGTATAGCTATTAAAAAGGTTTATTAAAAGTTTTTAACAGAAAAAATGTATCAATCAATTTGATATGTTCCATGTAGCATACAATTTTAAAGGCCTTGGTGAAAAGTTGCTGAGTATTACTTCAAGATAAAGATATTAATTCTGATCTTGTTTTATATTTCAGTGTTGATTGAAGTGTAATTGCTAGATTTGTATTTAAATGAATGTGTTTTACAATTGTTTACTTACATACGCCCATATTCTGCATGGCTGTATTGTTTGAGCCAAGGCGTATTTCACTCATTTGCCATTTTTTAAAAAGTTAACAAATATAATTCAACTTAAACTGTAGCAGTATTGTTTTTATAGTAATGCTCAATCTGATAACACAAAAAGTTTAAATACTGTGCTTAGTATGTGGTAACGGCAGCTGATCCAAGTTTGATCAAAATTTGTTTTGGCTCTCCTGTAAAATCTACTATAACGCACTTACGCCCCTTTGGCTCCAAGCCCTGGAAATATGGTTTTATTGTGAATCAGCAACATAAAGTGCAGTCATAGGTGGAAACATCAGACAGACACATTTCCAAAGAACAATTATTTTGCTTGCATTAGTGAAATCATTCATTTATTCATTCATTTCATTCATTCATTTCATCTAATCCTCCTGGCCATTTTCAAATCCACCTGCTTTCAATTAAGTGTCTTGAGAGGGAGAGAAGAGGAAACAAGAGACAGCAGAACACATCACAGGAACCGGAAATGTTCCAAATTATCCTCTTCACTTGTCATTGTGGCACATGTAACCTTCAGTGGGAGAAAAATCTGGCCAAGCGAGACTGGTAACCTGCGATATTTCTCTGTATTTATGTTTATTTTAGCTATTAGCCATTATGCACGGTTTGTCCTTAAAGTGGATACAGACAACTTTTCAACTTTCCCCCCGTTGTCCCTCCCTAGCGTTTCCAAGTGGTATTGTTGTTTGCGCTGCTGTTGCAAAGACAGCTGGATCTCTTTCTGTTAGAGCCTAGCTCCGTGCAATAGAACAAACCATCTGTCTGCTTATCAACTCCTTGATCATAACACAATATAGTAACTTTCACCACTGCTCATTTTAGAAAGGCCACTGCAAGAAAATGTGTTCTTTGTTTAGATTATCAAACGGACAATGGATCATTTGTTTCTGGCTGCTAGCGTTAACGTTAACGATAGCTAACGCTAGCAGCCAGAAACAAACATAGTTAGATGTTTGTTTCTTTTGTTCTAGAAACAAACATAGATGTATGTTTCTGGCTGGTCCTGGCTTCCTTGTAGCTCCTGGTTCGCAAGTTGAGCCTTCCTTGTCCCGGGAGATCGTGCCCGGTGGCAGACAGAATTGCATAGTGAAAGCGAGGCTTATAGGGAACCAATCTAAACGCCGATGGTGTCATTATTCTATAGCCGTTACACTGTGCAATCATCATTTACTTCATAATGATAAGTTAAAGCAAAAAAGTTGTCTATAGAGTCTTTAAGGGCTTCCGTCGGCTAGTAGTTTTACTGTGTGTGTTTACAAAATGTGTTGCGGTTTCTGTCACCCTCTAGTGGTCGGAAAAACATTTAGTGTAGCTTTAAAGTATGTTTAAGTTAACTTCCACTAAAGGAATGACCTCCAGAATGATGACCAGTGTACTTTTTCACCTTTTATTCATGGTATTGGTTGACAGGAAGGGCTGCTATAATGACTAGAAGTGCACCATTTTGGTAGGTGCACAAGTCCATTTTCTCATGGTTTACTATTCAGTGTGTGGTCTAAATGGATATTTCATTATTCAGTATGTGACAAACCTTCCAAAGGCTGAAGCAGATTATGTACAAAAAGCATTACTTCCATCACCCCCTGCTCTTTATGGTTCTGATTGGTTTAGATCTTTACCAATCATGTTGGCAGTGAGGGTAGAGATCGTCTCCGGTTAGATGTTGTCACGATAGTTTGGCTAGCTCCATCTTCCTGGCTTGTAGAAATCTGGTTGGATGAAGCCATGCATACCTTCCAGTGAACCAGATTGTCATTTACTTTCTTGAAGTTTGCCCACACTGGCCTGAAGTGTGGTCTCGATAAACACATAACTGCTACTGAAAGCACCTAGAGAGGATTAGTAGAAACCAACGGCAGAAAGAAAACTACACCAGAAGCCTTCTGTCGGCTGGTTTGCATACACCGCTTACTCAGCCGCTTTACCTCTACATAGTAAACTCTGTTGAAACTATTTTAAACACAGATACAAATATATATTTTTTTTATTTTAAAGGGACATTCCACCACAAAATTACGTTTAGCTCATGTAAAAGCTTGAGGTCTGACTATATGAATATGTCTTGGTGGCTTGACAAAGTAGTCTCTGTGTTAAATTCTCGTAATCACGGTTTCTGGAAAGGGAAGAGGCTGTTGTCAACATGGCATAATCCTCTTCCCTTTTGCTGTTCAGGAAGAACTACAGCAGGCGGGAAATTTGGATTTTCTTCGCCCCGCCCTATGGGGGAGCAGTCTGAGGGGGCGTTGACTATAGCTTTCAGTATGAGAGAAGATGATACACTGGGCGACACTCGACACTTGAATCGGGTATAGCCTGAATACACCGTCGGAGAGCTGAGGGGAAGACGGAGGAGAAGAAGCCAAGACTTCACCGCTGTTGCTTGGCCTCCTCCAGTAAACAGACTCTGCTCTGTTAACAGAGATAGACTGTCTGTTGTAATGAATTGGACTGTGCTATTTCTGCTGCTCTCAATGGCAGATGAAGAAAAGGACGAAGAGGGAAGAGTTTGTCTCCTAACACATTAAACGGTAACCTAAATCTTGTTTAGTACAGTTTGTGTGTGAAACGGTCACCATGGTTAGACAGTGTTTGTCTGCCATCTAAGATCATTACTAACGCAACTGTATAAGTAGCTATTTGGCTCTCTGTCAACTGTAAAAATCACCATCACCACCTAAAGTTAGATATGAGCATATTGATTTAGTATTTGTATTGCTATCACGTATGGACAGAATGAGTTGGCTGGCTAGTTGTAATTTTGTTGTGCCAACTACAATAAATTGTAATTTCAAATTCAGCAAAAGCAGTTGATGGGTAACTACTGATTGGCCATTGCCATCTCTTATTCACTGCATTCAACTACGTAATTTTCATCCAAGGGATCGCAGGGCTTACTGCTGACATGGAAGGTGCCATAGATGAACTTGTGCTTGCCATCACACTTTCTGATGGTGTTAGCGCTTAAGCAGTGACACGTTTTTGGTTTTCAAAAGGTAACACAACATAAGCTGACCAACACCATAATACATCAGAATAAAATCACATTTACAGTGTGCTAGACACACACACACAGAGCAACAATGGAGGATATGGAAGGGATGGAGTTCTTGATTCTCGGTATGTGGCTGCTAGTCACAGCAAGGAGACAGATTTTATTTCAGAAGAGGATGAAGGCAGCAAGACAAAAGACTGCTCTCTGGTTGCTCAAAGGCGACTCAAGAGGGTAAGCTAACCTGGTAGCTAACGTTAGCATATATGTCCCGTATCGCGCAATGATGACGATTCTCTCTGACCTATCAGTAGTCTGCAGTGTTTTCACGTTACCTTTTGGTATCGCCTCAGCTCGCTTGGAACTTCGACGGAGGTGCTATCAAAAAAAGTACCAGGTACCAGGTAATATAGTACCTGGTACCTGGTACTTTAGGTCGTGATGGTGATACCAGGTACCAGGTAATATAGTACCTGGTACCTACCAAAGAAGGTGAGTAGAGTCGAGTTGAGTTGAGCCTCCCTATCATGCGGTGGAAAAGCGGCAATATAGAAACCTCTTAGGCCTGACTGGTATGGTGGACCCAGTGTTAATGGACACAGAGCTTTCTTGTGCTTTGTTGATGCTATGATCACAAAAAACAATATACTTTAGTTACAAATGGCCGCACTAGTTGGAATCAAAAGTTCAACCTACCCAAGTGTCTGGTAGAGTAGACAAATTTACAACAAACATCTCCCATCATTATGGCTTTATTCAAGTAACTATGTGCCCAACGTTACACAGCTAATCAATATGTTAGCTCACGTTAGCTAGCTAGTTGCTAACATCCACATAGCTAGCTTCCGTGCATACGGGAAGCTACGATCACTTAAAAAATAGCACCCATTTATTTAGCGATTAGGTGGTTAGATGCCTGCCTCTCTGCCTCCCTGAGTTATAGTCCAAGCTAGAGGTCTTCACGGGTCTACCCGGACCCTAGGATCCGAGACTCGACCCGGGACCCGTACGAGTTCGGGTCCACGTTTTATTATGGTCAATCGGGTCCGGGTCGCATCCCATTCTATTACCGCGGGTCCGGGGTCTGTTTGTCATTATGTGTAATACCCGAGTGGATCCGAGAAGACCCGTGATCAGCGCCGATCACGCGACGAGACGAGAAACGCACGGAAGCGCTGTGTAACTTGCGTGATGATTAGGCTGACCTAGGATCAGATTACAAGAGTGAAAATAAGGTGAAAAAAACGTTGAGCAGCGCCAGTGAGTTGGAGCGGAGGAAAGGCGCAAGATGGATACCTTCTTCACTGAGCTGAAAAATAAGCTAAAAGAAAATGAGTACTGCAACTATTGTTTTAATCATCCATTTAACATGCAATTTCATTTCCTTGTCACTTAGCCTGTTGTAGGCTACGTAGCTGCTAGATTCCATTATGGAGTCTCTGTCATCTACTGGACAAACTGTAGAACGGCACAACTTGGCAAGTCTTACTCTTATTTTGATCTCCTTTTATTAGGCTACCATATGTTGTATCCGACATGATAAACGTTTTAGCAGTAGAACGGCATTTTTAGTGGCAATTTTAATTACCGGGTTTGTCGGGTCCATAAAATAGACCCGAGACCCTCTCCTCTCGGACATGCACCGGGTCGGATCTGTAATATCTCGGGCAAAAACGGGTCAGTATATATATATTTTTAAAAATGATCGGGTCCAATTGGATCTCGGAACGAATTTCCATTAGGGTTCGGGTCTGCTGTAACCAGGAAGCAGGAGAATTCTACTCTCCTCTACTGGTACTCTACATTGTACTCTATGGGCAAAACTCTTGTGACACAGAGGGATGATCAGCAGTGGAATGTTCCTTTAACGACCAAAAGTCAGCAATGGAGTAATGATCCTTATGCACACATGCGAGCACACACACACACACACACACACACACACACACACACACACACACACACACACACATACAGAGAGAAGTGGTAAGTGGTTGAGCTGACCCTCAGTAGCCTGGACAGCACAGTATTAAACGGGTGTGAAGTATGTTCTAATAAAGTGGGCCGGCTCAGCCCAGCCCAGCTCAGATCAACAGTGTGTTGTGACCAGGGCTTACAGAGGACACACAGCTTATCATGTGACTCCGTTAAATGCTCAAGTGTGCCGGTTAAGTTGGCCGCTCTGTTACCTTTCCATCCCGCCCACGATATGGCGGTCGGTTGTTTCTATCTGCGTCAGCGACCTGACTCATCTGCCTTGTGATTCACTGAAGAGGAGGGGAATAACGAGGGAGAGAAATGAGAGTAGACTGTAAGGGGATGGAGGAGGAATGCACCATCCTAATGGGTCCAAAACAAAATAAAACTGTGGACGATCCCACATTGAAGCTTTTCTACATCTAAATCACGAGTTGTGGAAAAAATAAAAAATAAATAAAAAGGAAGCGTTGTCCTTTTTTTTTTTTTTTTGCTGTCCTCTGCGGCAGCATAACTGTGGTTGTTCCGTGGAGAAAGCCTCGGCCTCTCGGAGAGGAACTTCTTAGGGACTTTCTCTCAAACAACCCAAATGATTACATCCTGCCCATTACATAAAGCCTCCCTCTCTTTCCCAAGGAGGGGGAAAAAGCCTGGTCAGTATAGGAAAAAATTCCTCATTGTCCCTCCCTTCTCCTTCTCCTTCTCCTCCTCCTCCTCCTCCTCCTCCTTGTCTGCCCCACCCCTCCTCCTCCTCCTCTGTGAAAGTTTTCCTCTCGTTTGCTCGGCCGTTCACTGTTTTCTTTCCACTGCTGTTCCCCCTCACTTCCCCATCTGGTTGTGGTTAGCGTTCGTGTTGCGCTGTCTCACTTCTCTTTTTTCTCTTTTTCCCTCCTTCGTCCTCTCTCTATCTCCGTCTGCCTTCGTTCTCTCCTAACAGCCCACCCCGCTCTCCTCCCCTGCTTTTGTTTCAATTTGCATGGCTGGGTTTGCTGCTACCCCATATTACCATTTTTGATACTTTGTTTCTCACTGATTTATGCTCTGCTGCTGCTAACTTTTTAATATGGAGTCTTACGGCTACTTCACTATTGACCCTATGGCTGCCCACTACTCTCCTGGATTTGCTGCAGAATCTCACATATAGTGTGTTTGATTGGTAATAGACTGAGTCTGTGCTGTACCTGTTTTCGCATATTCAGTTTGACATCCCGGCAACGGTGAGGTCTATTCTCTGTTGCAGCTAGTTATAGGAGACCTGGTATCTACAGGCTTTGGACAGAGCTATACTCTGCAGCGGTGCAGTCTATTGCATGGAAGGTATTGGTAAGAAAGCTACAATATGGGTGTGATTCCTCATGTTCCAGACTAGGCCAACTGCTCTGACACTTAATGAGGAGAACAGCTGCACGCGCACACACACACACGTGCTCACACGCACACACACACACACATGCACGCACACACACACACACACACACACACACACACACACACACACACACACACACACACATACATCCACCATCTTTCCAGTGGTAAAGCATCTTGCCTGCCCTTGCCTGGTATTTAACCACAATTCACAAAGATTTCCCTTATAACTGCAGTATGGCATAAAATTCCCATATAATTGCGTTAATGTTTCAACAAAGAGTTGGCAATGCTAACTGTCCAGACTCCAAAAGATCAAATCAAAAGTGCTCTAGCTTTCTGTCACCCTCTGTTTTTCTATCACCTAGATAGAAAAGAACAAAGAACCTACATAGATGTGAAGGAAAAATCACAACCTTTAAATTTTTATAGGCCTGCATTATGGTTTTTTTGACTTCTTTGATCTCAATGTTTTTTGAGTCCTCAAGGTCAGTAGAGTTCCCGAAAATTTGAAAAATTAGTCTGTTTTGCCTAAACCACATAGTCTTTCTGTTTCTAAGAATGTCACAGCCAATAGCCAACAGTAAAGTGATTATTGTGATCCCAGAACAACATACAAACAATGAAATGCAACATAACACACTATAGCATTAGACTGGAAGACAAAAAACTACAACATGTATTCAAAAGTTTATAGTTCCGCCTCACAAAAATAGAATCATGACCTCAAGAATGGAAATGAAATTGACTGAGGCACAGGAAACCTTTTGTATATCTTGCTCACAACAGAGCCAGGGCAACCAGCACATGTCTGGAGTTTGAAGGACTGTTGTCTGGGGAAGGACCAAACCTGAGTTGCTTCCACTCAACTATATGTGCATGATGTGGAGACTTGTACTCCACATGTTCATTGTTGTATGTCATCCTTAACATGAACTGGACTATAGCTTCCCTACATTTCAAGGTCCAGTGCAATGAGAATTGCATTTCTCAATTTCTTGGTATAATTTAACAAAGGACCTATTAATGTAAAGTTACCCAAATATTATAACCGTCAGCATTGTGGAAATTTGACTAATACCTTTTGAAAAAGTCTTTCTGTGGTTGTCAGAATCAGATATAGAATTACAGTCTACTTCCTGATGATAATGACGTCGCCTACACCCAGGTTTTAATGAATGCTCTGATTAGTAGACGGTATGCATAGTTAATGAGGTGACCCATAATCTGTCAGACAATAACCAGCCAGCTACTTGCCAAACTAGCCAAAAAAACCCTGTGCCTGTGTGCTGAAGTTACAACACTGGATATTTGTTCCCCAAAGATAGAAATATTGGCTTGCAGTGGATGGCTTGCCTGGTGTCCAGTCCCCATGAATCGCAGTCAAATTCTTTTTGAATTTGCATAGCGATTCATAGGGGCCTGGATGCAAGCCAGAGTAGTTTCTTACCCCAACTGATTGGTTGGTGTTAGTTGTCAGTAGGGCTGAACGATTTTGAAAAAATATCTAATTGCGATTATTTTGACTGATATTGCAATTGCGATATGATTTGTGATATTAGAGGGAATGATAATTTTTACATTGTTATTCTCATTTTCATTGAAAAATGTATCAAAATGATTATGGTGTGATTTTTGCAGGGATCTGTACCAAACAAAGATGTTTTCTTAAGTCTGTAGAATATGATGTGTAGGCCAGGACATCTCTGCAGCACAACAATATTTAATTTAAAATGGTATTTTGACACACATTTCGCCTTTAACAAATATTTCGCCTCCTGCAATTTGAAAATTGCAGTAGGCCATATTGCGATTTCGCTAAAATTTTGATTAATTGTTCAGCCCTAGTTGTCAGTTATCAAAATCTTTGACCAATTACAGTAGCAAAGCAGAGCCTCAGAGCTAACAACAATCATGGCGGCGTCCACTTCCGAGCTTTTACACATGCTGATTGTTCAGGTTTTAATTAATCAATGCCATGTTTAAGGACTGACGAAATTGCTAAATCTAGCTTGCTATCATCCAATTCCTTTGCCAGCGCTGCCTCTTTGGTAATTGTTGTCACGCTCTGTAACGCTAGTCATAAGTAGGTTTGTCCCACCTACATTTACCATCCAATCAGGTATTAACTGCTGATGGATAGGCTTGCATCCAATTCGATTTGATTCGATTCAATTCAAAGGCTTTATTTGTCACATGCTCATCCAAATGTGCAGTGAAATGCTGTGTGGCATAAAACCCTCAAGGTTGTGCTAAAAATAGTCAGTCAGGTAACGCTTAGTGAGATGTTGCTTCGTGAGATGGCCTCTAGAGGGCGTCTTTGACAAAGAGATGGCCTCTCGCCTATGGGCTAAATGCCACTACACTGCAACTAAATACGGTTGTCACTCCTCATTGGAGCTTAATCCTGTTAAGTTCACACAGTTCGGTTATTAAGGAGAGAACTGCATTCTACAGCCGAACTCACTACCTGAAAATTCAGGTATTGACTACTGAATTTGAGAGCGGATTCGGTTAGTCCGAGTAGTGTGTACCAGAACCGGACTGGACAACTGGTTGTTACGTCACGTAAGGCGCAACACTCGTTACGTTATGTAACATTGTCATCGTTATTTGGAAAGAGACAGAGGTAAGTATTGTGAGACATTCTCAAATTTTCTATCCAGTCTGTTTCCTCAACATTGCGGTTGTTCCTTGTTCTTGGCTTGGCCCAAGTGTCGCGGTTAAAAGTATCAAGTCTATGCGATGGAAAAATATATAAGAATATGGATACACTGACGCCTCTAGTTACTCTAGTTACTGGTGTTACTGGTGTCAAGTAAACTGAAAATACACAAATGAAATTACACAGGCAATGGTAGCCGCCATATTGGTCTGAAGTAAACGTTACTATGGTTACGGACATTATTGTGTATGGGTAACAGGAGTCACTCCACTCTCATTATTTACAGTAAATAATGAGAGTGGAGTGACTCCTGTTACCCATATATACAGTCTGGTGATTTTACTCCACTCTGCTCCAGTGTGTACCATACATATGCAAATTCACTCTCATTCATAAATTCGGTTGTCACTATTTATTTTACTAGTTTGTCTGTGGTATTTAAGTGACATTAGTGGAATTATTTAACTGATAACCGTGTCGTAATGCTTCAGTGCATTGAACTGAACACACGCACCGTGGGTCTGTACAGGATCTGTGCTTGTTATTCTCAATTATACGCAAGGAGTCACCCAGTAATGATTCTCAAATGGTAGATTTCTTTTCAAGTCAAATTATACCCCAAATCTCTTCTGATGACTGCCAGAAATTAGAAGCACCATTGACACTTAAAATTACAGAAATTACAGAAGCAATCAAGCTCATGCAAAGCGGGAAATTCCCTGGACCCCGTGGGTACCCTGTAGAATTCCCCTGTTCAACACAAAGAAAGGTTCAAACAAAGTTCATTAACACCCACTCTTAGTTAAGTTTCCAATTCCCAGATACCCCAGAATGATAACTCACTATCTGGTCTTCGTATTGCCCTGTTTCACTCCTGAATGTAAATGTAAAAATACTTGGAAAGATACTTACCCACCATTTAGAGTCGGTACTACCTACCGTAATATCAAAGGACCGGACAGGGTTTATTTATTTATCACAAATGTCCAAAGACTTCATAGGATTATCCATACTCCATCTTCTCCTGGTAAAACAAAGTGGAGTTGAACCTCCTGTTCTTTACAATGAAGCAGTTTGGTTTTGGGAAAAAAATTTCATCCTGGATATGCTTTCCTTATACCGCACCTCAGGCATGTATGCGTAAAAGCAGTTTCTTCCCCTTAGCACACAGGACATGTCCCCCCTACAATTTGCCCTTGCCATTGAGCTGTTATCAATAGCACTGAAGACAGACAAACAATTTTCTGGCATTTGGAGATTGAGCTCTGAACATAAGGTGTCACTATATGCTGACAACCTGCTTTTGTATGTATCGGGCCCCCTATTTTGTGTTCCACGCATCTTATCCACTCTGAGAGACTGGAACATTCTCTGGATACAAATTAAACATACAAAAAAGTGAGTTTTTCCCTGTCAATCAGTTGGCTCCAGATATACCACAATCACTGTTGCCTTTCCAACTGTCCAGTTCAGGGTCTAAATATTTAGGCATCAATATTACACAGTCTATTGGTGTAAACGACTCGCAGAGATGGAGTAACATACCCCTCTCTTGCTAGCAGGATACAGGCAGTCAAATTGAACACACTACCTAGATATTTGTACATGTTTCAGCGTCTCCCACTCTTTCTTCCTAAATCTTTTCCCCATTCACTAGATGCACCAATTTCCTCATTTATCTGGGGAGGTAGTACCCGAGAATTAACAAATCTTCATTACAAAGAAGTAAATCACATGAGGGATTGCCCTACCAAATCTTTTAGGCTAGTACTGGGCAGCCAATTTACATAAAATTACACTCAGGTTTAGTAACCCACACAGTGGCTGGTATCAGCTGGAGGCTGAATCCTATTTGTCTTCCTCTCTTCAGGCTTTAGTTTGTAGTACGCTACCGCTTACACCCTCCAAGTACTCTAGCAATCCAATTGTCATTTCCATTTACAAGATCGGGCACAAATAAACCACCTAGTACATCCTAGCAACCACCTAGTCCACCCTAGGTTATTGATGGGGAGAGTGGGGAATGATATTCAGGGGGTTATAGAGAAAAGTAAATGTAAAAGCCATGTAATCATTATGCATAGTTTCAGATGTACAGTTTCAGATGTATATGTATGTATGTTGCTGCATACATACATACAAAAAAACTATACATTTCCATTTCAAACATTATTTTCTCAATAATGTGGAAAAAAAAAAAGAAAAGAAATTCCAACTTCCATTCCATTGCATTTTACATAGTTGAAAGTTGGGAACTCTGACTTTCTGTCATGGCTGGAATGCAGCATTATTAATATGAACTACCATAATAGAACAGGGAACAGGAAGCAGCAGAAAGGAAGGGTTTGATTGTGCAGTATACAATAGTGGGATGACTTCACCGAAGCAACTAAAGGCATCTGGATAAAATATTTGGAGGAACGCCTCTATATTAGCTTCAGCATCTCAGGGCAACTCCATCTATATATTGCCATTTTAGCATTATCAAAATGGCTAGGACTTCTAGGGGTAGCAGCAATGAGCTCATGAACAAACACAACTGGCTGAATTTCAAGAGAATTGTCCTGTCAAGCATCACATAATTTTTCAGCCCAAATAAAGGATTCCAGATCCCACCCCCTTTCAGTCAAACTGGAAAATGAATAGGGGTGTAAAATGATTGCCTTTAACTATGTCCAACGCTATACTGCCTATTTTTGGCTTTGTGAAGTGAGAATCACACAACGTCCGCACCATGGTAGTTAGCAAAATATTAATATTAATATGTAATAACTTCATCATATGTCATTACAACTTTACATTCTTTCAAGAACAGAACAATTGGTAAACGGGATCCTAAAATCCCATTCATTTTTGTCATAGGGAAAAAAAATGTATCCGTATAGAATCCGAAAGCCCCAAAATACTTTAGAAGACTATTGATGGTTGTTACTTTAGTTACTTTACATTTGTGGACATTATAAAAAAACAGCTGTAATTATTTAAAAATAAACATAACACAACCATCGTTCAACCCATGGGTTCCCAAGCTGATAGTATTATCACAACGCAATACAATAAGATTGTGGTTCATTATGCATTGCAATACCCAAAATATTTGTGATTCAGCTCTATGATATTGTGATTTGTAATTCCCTTTTCATTTGGTTACAATAAAAACCTCAAAGAATGTCCTGAAGGACCAATACAAGTTAAAAACTAACATCTTTGAATGAAAAGCCAGGAATCACTTACTAGATGGGAACCTTCTTTATTTAAGAACATCACTTGATATAGCATCATGTGGTCTTTTATTTATAGCCTTGAAATTTAAATAAATATCTTGATACATGATCTCACGGCATAGCAACAATATCATGGAAAAGAGTGCAATCCATCATCTCCTCTATGTACAGGAGAGATGCAGTAGTACTGATACATGGAGGCAGAGAGCCTAATGGGAGGAGGATCCATGAGGAGATAAAATCAAGATAGACAGGAAAAGACATTCAAGTAAATGGAATTATTGAGAACATATTCCAAATGAGCAAATGGATTACACAGAGAGGACAGAGAGATGGAGTGGGGGGGGGGTGGCAAGAGAGGGAGAGATTGAATGGCAAACAATATCTGAGAGAGAGACAAAGATTGAGTTGGAAGGAAAGGGGAGAGGTGTGACGTTATATTGACCCACTGCCACTCCCTCTGCCCCACCCCAATGATGTCATCTTTTCGGGAGCTCCATCTTTGGGGGTGCTACCAGCACTACACTTTTAGACTGGACAGCCACAATTAAGTAGATGAAGGGAGCACTTGGTCCGTCGCCAAGATATCGATTTAGAAATTAGCCTTAGTGTGTGTGTGTGTGTGTGTGTGTGTGTGTGGTGGTGGTGGGTGAGGCAGAAGGCTGAAGGACAGAGGGAGAGAGGAGAGAGCGGGTATGGGACCAGTTAGTGGTCCAGAATCTAATTATGTCTGAGCTGACGTTAAGCAGGAGTAATGATACTTGGGCTAAAATACACAGAGAGATTCTGACTGCAGCACCCGCCCCACCCTGATACCAGCAACCGTGGTATACTGCTGTTTCTCCTCTCCAGTCCCATCCTTCCACCCAGCTGTTAGCCCTGCCTGTTTTATCCTACATCAAACCCTTGTTGGACTGCAACTGGAATTCTTTTTTTCCCAATAGCATGCAAATCTTACTGTGAATACTCAAATAATCTGTAATCAAGAGCACGCTTTTTTAAACCTTACAACAAATTTTTTTTTTAAATCGAAATGTCGCTTTTTTTTTTTTATCAATGCACAAAAGTGTACAGTGTAATGTGTCAGCTAAATATGATAAATAAACAAAAAGTATTAAGCTTTTCCAAAAAAAAAAAAATAGTTGCGCTGTGCAGATTAGGCTATTGTTCTTCCTCCATCAATTTCTTATCAATGGACACCACTCCTCTTATTACTTCTCTAAGTTAATGGTGGATTGCCTGTGGAGGCCATCACTGGAAAATCGAAATATAAAGATTATTCAAAAACAGAAATTGTTTTTTGAAAAAGTCTAAGTCTAGTTTTTGAATTTATTGAATATTTGTTTAAGTCCTAAACCCTTGTCTGTCTATCTAGGCCTCAGCCACAGCCTGGCACCATATTGAGTATGTTAATGTAAATAGACGCTCTATTTAACTAGACACAATATGTAAATAATAGTGCGTCTAGTTAAATAGAGGTTAAAAAATGAATTTGTACCCGTCTGGTGTCTTGCTGTTTCAGACAGGGCTTTGATATGGTGCAAATCTGGAAACCTTTGAACTAAACTTTTATTTCCCTTTTTCTACTCTCCTTTCCCCAGCTACTCTACTAATTGACCTGTCCTCAGCCGATTGTTTATGACCACACTAATATTGCCTTGAAGAAAAATGAGAGCGAAATGTAAACCAAAGCGATAGTCAGTTGATTTCATAATTGGTAGAGGTTATTCATACCATAAAACACTGAGCAAGTCTCCTTCTTTCTTGACATGCTGCACCCTTTTCATTCCAGTTGTAGCAAATGGAGGCTTGTTTAGTTAGATGTGCTTATAATATTATATGTTTGATGTGTGTTCTCTATACGTCATCGTGGATGTATCAGAAACTATGTTTATGGCACATAGTAATAACACATTCTTGGTGAGCCAAAACAAATTATTGATTTGTTTGACACCAAACATGACTGGGTTACGTACATGGAGAACGGAGATAATTGTATGAGCATAAAAAGGCATATTCCACACATTGCAAAGCAAACACTCATATGTGACACTGGATGCAGTTCTCTATTGAGTCCTTGACAGAATGTTCAATTAAATACATTTTTCCAAGACCTGTTTACCTTTTGGATGAAGAATGATGTGCTGAACGAAGGGGCAGGCACCTTGTATAATTGAAGAGCAAATAACTTCCTGTGAACATGATTGGAACATGACTCACTTCAGCCTATTGGCATATAAACAACATTGTGCCCCCTGCTGTATATCAGGGGTCATTGCACTCACATGTTGAAATGAGGTGCGGAGTTGTTGCAACTTTAGTCACCTTTTAGAGGCTTTAAAACCACTGTGTTTTTTCTCACAATCAGAATCAGAATTTTATTAGCATTACAATATACGTATATACTTGTTGTACTCGTGTTGCCAAAGCAGTCATGGATATTAATAAGAATTAATATAAAGTATACACAAGTAAGAGCAAGTTCATACATGCATATAATATTTACAGATAAGCTTTAACAGAACAAACTAAATAAAAAAATAACAAGCAAATAGTAAACATGTTGTCCCCCACCAGTGATGTAGTTCCACCCTTGGGTCAGTCAGTGATTGCTGAGTCTACTTGAAATATGAGTGAAATTGTATAAGCATTTTCGTATGGGACAATGAAAGGACAGATTGACCATATATTTCTGTTGCCTACTCTCAGAATTAGGCTTACAAGTTATATCTTGAAATGTAGTAACTGTAATTGTCCTGTTTTTACTCAATACAGTACAAAATATAAGAACTACAATACGCAATAAATACAATCCGTACATTACACAATGTACACTACAATACAATTTATAATACAATATACAATATAACATACAACACCAGGAGCGTGAGTGTTATGAATAATATAAATGCTAAATGATAAGTGATATATGGTATTGCACAGTAGGTAAGTGGTAAAATGATATAAGTAGTCAACACTGAGGCACAGTGGTAGTGCAGTGATGATGCAATAACAGTACAACAGTCCAACAACTGGACAATAACTACAGTGTCTTGTGGTTAGAGGTTTGCCCAAATATTCTCCATTGACTCTCACTTCAACACATCAACCCAGTCTGATGTCTCCAAGTGTGTAGCGTGTGTAGACTGTTATGTTACCTATGATAACTTTAACTGTATGGCTTTACCACTGAGTCCCCATTCATTGTCCCCCACATTGTATGATAACTTTAACTGTATGACCTGCTTTACCACTGAGTCCCCATTCATTGTCAATGCCGCCCCCTAGCGGCACAAAGTCAACGTTACAGTGTGACTAACGAACGAACGAACAAACAAACTAACGGACGGAGACCGATCCATTGTCCCCCCTTTGGTGGGGGACAATAAGTCACTATTTTTCAGGGATTACAGGAGGTATTCCTAGCAGTCTTCTGCTTGGCTGGTCAATATTCATCTGTGTTAGTCTTAGTCCACAAATTCTGACATATCTACAAAATTTGCAGCAATATCAATTGTCTGTCTCATCACTGAATCCAATTTTCTTATCTGGTCATTCTACTACTAAACATCTCTTGATAGGGAGATATTTAGCATCTCACCCTCAGTCTCATTTTGTCTGCAGCGTGAGCAGAGGCGTTCATGTCTTTCTTGCCATGAATGACAACCTTTTTCAATTGCCTAAATTTTTGGGTCTGTCTTTCTCTCTCTCTAGGTGTCCACATCCTGATTGCTGTTGGTGCAGTGATGATGGTTGTCGGGTTCCTTGGGTGCTATGGTGCCATCCAGGAGTCCCAGTGTCTACTGGGAACTGTGAGTCACACCAATCAAATTAAACCTCATCTTGCCATTCAAATAGCCTTAGCTTGGCTTCAAACCAGTCAAATAAAACCTCACCTTGTCTTCAACCAGTCAAATATAACCTCATCTTGTCCTCAGACTAGTCAAATAAATCCTCATCCTGTCTTCAACTAGTCAAATAAAGCGAAGATTATGAATAAGACTATGAATTCTGGATGACGGCCAGACGCAGTGCATAACACTGGATATCATCAGTGGTGCACAACCTCGCACAAGCAGGTTGAGCACTTATACCAACAAAGTCACGTGTGACCCCAGGGCGCTGTCAGCTCCCCAGTGTAAATGGCCCGGTCATCTCGAAGTTTGTCCCTACACAATCCTCTCACCAAGATTCCGAGTGACAAGGAACTTTGGCAGTCATCCCGCACCCACCTTACTGAGAGCAGGCTGTGGGCCGAGATAGAACAGCTGCTGCCACAGCATGGGGAACAGCGACACTGACCCTGTAGAATCTGGCAAAGGTGCATGGCAAAGTCCACATAGCTGTCACTCATATGTCGCCCAGATATACAACCCTCAATACTGCCCAAGATGTGAAGACACTCTTGGTGGAATGGCCCACACAGGACGGCGTGGCCTTTCCTGTGTCCACCATAGCAGACGAAAAGTCCAACAGACTAGAAAAGGCCAGATGCTACCTCTAAATACAGTGGGCAGAGTAGCACTGCTTTCTCATCCCCCTCACCTTGTAGGTGCATAGGATTATGTGGTGCTAGCTCAGTGCCCTGATTGGCATGGGAGGTAGTCAACCTCTTTGGTAAAAAATATGGCGGTTAGGCCAAAGGGCAACCCCATCAGAGAACAAACTAACGACTAACGAACATTGATATTTGAGTTAACTTAAGTGGAAATCGATCAAAAGAATTTTGGAAAATGTGCATCCTTAATATCCAGTGTTAAGTACTGCCTCTGGTGGTCAGGAAGAATGAAATGGAACCTCATCTTGTCCTCAAACCAGTTGAATTTTGTCCAGTCAGGGACAAAATTCCCTTTTTTCTGTCCAGTCAGGGACACAAAAAGATTAATTTCAAGATTAATGTGAAATCTCTAAACACAGTCACCTTAGTCAGGATTGAAACTTTCAGAAGAGCCTTTTAAAAACATTTTTAGGTTTTTCTATTGTTTTATGCATTTATTGATAATGGCAATGTGATGTATTTCTAAATGCTAATTATTATGATGTGATTACATTGTATAGGTCTATGTATTTAGAATGTTGTAATGTAGACTGTCATTGCTTGTATTATTGACTGCCATGTGTAGCCTATTTCTGCTAATGAGTAATAGGATGTGATTGACCAATTTTAGGCCTTAACATAATATATACTCCCTGATATGCCTGACGAAGGTCCTTGACCAAAATATTACAGAGTGTAACAATCACAGTTAGAATGATTTGGATCAACTATGTGTTGGCTGCTCATAAAGGTTTGGTTTATGGCTGTACTTGTGTATCACATCATAGAAAACTTGTTGATTGAGATTTCTGTTCTCTCCTGCAGTTCTTTGCTTGCCTGGTCATCTTGTTCGCCTGTGAGGTCGCAGCTGGCATCTGGGGCTTCATGCACAAAGATACTGTAGGATACACACACACACACACACACACACACACACACACACACACTAGGGCTGGGCAATATATATCGATATCGTGATATGAGACTAGATATCATCTTAGATTTTGGATATCGTAATATCGTGATATGGCATAAGTGTCTTTTCCTGGTTTTAAAGGCTGCATTACAGTAAAGTGATGTCATTTTCTGAACTTACCAGACTGTTCTAGCTGTTCTATTATTTGCCTTTACCCACTTAGTCATTATATCCACATTACTGATGATTATTTATCAAAAATCTCATTGTGTAAATATTTTGTGAAAGCACCAATAGTCATCCCTACAATATTGTCGCAATATCGATATCAAGGTATTTGGTCAAAAATATTGTGATATTTGATTTTGTCCATATCGCCCAGCCCTAACACACACACACATATACACTTGGGCCTGAAATTTTTAACCCAACTCAACCAAACCCAAATAGACCAAAAGCAAATCTTCTGCAATGAAGGCCCTAAAAAGTATTAAAATGTCTTAAATACATTTAAATACAAAGTAATTTTTAAATGCTATTTCTGATAAAGTAATTTTCATCCATGTGTTTTAAGGCAAGCATGACCCGAACTACTGTAACCAGGTGAGGAGTTGAGGGTAAGCTCATAGACTCTGCCAGTGCTTTACAGCAGCTTTGTTCCTGTGCCAGGTGTCGAAGGAGATGATCAACTTCTATGACTCCATGTATGACAAAGCCCTGACAGATGCTGTGACCGACAAGGACAAGAAGCAGGCCGCCGCCTCCGCGCTCAGGGTGTTCCACGAGACGGTATGAACAAAAACTATGAAGATATTCCATTTTGTAATTGTTATGTGTTCTTCAGCTTGTCCCTGTTGGAAGCCATTGATGTAAACCAGTCAACTAGACCCGTTGGAATCCAAAACAGGTCACCTATGTGATTCATGTAGATTAGGTGAGGTTTTTTAAAAAAGTGAGTTAATCTTTCTAAAGGCAGGACTTTCAGGAAAAAAAGAAATGCGAGTGTACTTGCTGACAAAGCAACCGTGTGTGTGTGTGTGTGTGTGTGTGTGTGTGTGTGTGTGTGTGTGTGTGAACAAATTGACTTAAATATCAGGGATGTAAACACATCAGGGGTAAAAAAAAAAAAAAGTTCACAAAAACTTGAAAACGTTTAAAAGTGTTTTGAAGGACAACTTTTTAGGTCAAGTTCGTGTCACTACAAAATAGTACAAAAAGGGTAATTAGTTAAAATGAACAGTTAAAAATGAAAGGGAAAAAAAGCATGTCTTGAGTGCATTGCTTTCATGAACCCTTTCAAGTTTTTACTTTGAGCCATCAAGTCACTCGAAGGAATATTCCCACATCATGTGAAGGCAGCATATAGCCTCATTCAGGGGTTGTCATAGTGTGGGATATGAAGAGAAAAACAAACATGCAGAAGAAAGAAGAAACACTTGTCTTGATTTTGACCGTTGAATCGGGTTTCCCCTGTCATGAAACGCCAGTACCATTTGTGAACAACCCCCCCTGCTTTCACCCGGTCCCATATGTTTCAATACAGCGATTTCTCCCGACCAGGTCTGTTCGACTCCAATCAGATGATCATTACATTCCTGGTAGCAATGATAGTCACTACAGAAGACAGAATGAGAGACAATGGGAAGAAAGAATGTGTGTGTGTGTGTCTGTGTCTGCCTCTACTTGACACCTTAAAAATCAAACACAGGTTGAACTGTCCTGCTCTGCTGACTAAATGGCTCCTTTCAAGTGAATGATGGCTAAAATTCGCAATAAAAATTGAATATATGAAAAACTTGATTATTGAGACAAATAGCAACTTGCTCTGCCACAAGCTGGATTTGTTAATGTATGTCCATGTAGCATCACAACTGTAGGAGTGGATAGGGTCACAAAATCTGTGTGAAATAATAACAATATAAAAATATGAGCAATAGTAGTAGTAGCCTACTGTGCTCGCCTTCAGCAAGCACACTAATATGTAGGTGTTGGCAGAACCTTCTGTTACTAAGAACCATTGTGGAAGTCTTGTTTTTGAATGTGTTTACATTCACATTGAGTGTGTTAACCCCTCCAAGATGGACATCAAGATCATTTCTAGAGTTGTAGGTTTCCAATGATGTGTGTTAACATAATATTACAAAAAAGTAGCGGTCAATTTGATATTGGCAAGACCTCAATCAACAGCACATGTCTTAAAATCTGCCTGTAAATGAAGGCTTAATCATGAACTAATGCATAACCAACATCGCAACCCAGATTAACCAATACATTTATTCTGAACCATTATTTAACTGAGAGAGAGAGAGAGATGTATTGCATCATATGTGTGTTTGTGTTTCAGTTGGACTGCTGTGGTAAAGGTCATGTGACCTCTGTCCTGACTGCCATCACAGACACATTTGGCGTGACCAGCCTCTGCCCCAAATCTGGATCTATGACTGTAAGTTAGATCATCCATCTCAAACTTTCATCACAAGTTTCCACTCCCAACAGCTTGGCCATACAGTGATGCTGTGTTCACATTGCAATCTACTATAAAGCCACACCTGAGAGTTGGGCTGGCCGATATGGTTGAAATCAATATCATGATAATCATAAGGATTTTTCTCAATGTCGATATATATCACGATATGGTTCTATGTATGCAAAATCACGTTAAATAATCAAATTAATGTTCATCTCATTGAACCGAATGGTAATGTTAGGTGTGATGTCAAAAAAACAGAAATATTCAAATAATATTCCTACCATACCTCATTTTTATCAGAGTTTATAAGTAAAATTTGCTTGTCATCATCAATTTAGACAGCAGAAATATGTGTCACGATATCAAAATATCTTCATATCATCACGATATGATTCCACTGAAAGACGATAAACGATAATATTGAATTATCGCCCAGCCCTACCTGAGAGTGTATCACTCAGCATCACTGGATGTCATTTGAAACGGCAAATTGCCTTCTCACTGCCAAGGTGATTTTGATAAACAAGCGGTTACATAACTTGATGAGCACTGATTCAGTAAAAATGTTTGTGTGTCATTGTTCATTTTCCACATTTCATTTCAAAATAGGTTATGTTTTACAGAAATTATTCAATATGATTCCCGCTGTAAATGAACAGGAGGCCAAGCAAGGAATCAGAATAGTTCAGCCAAACCAAAATTTGGCACTGCAAGTTTTTCACTTTTTCAAGTTCTTGCTTTTTCCCTATTTTAACTTTGTTGGCAAACGAGACAAGAAGAGTAGGTGGACAAAAATAGATGGCTTCATTCATTTTTCTAGACAACATCTGGTCTGTCGTCACCACTGCAGTAGAAAGCAAGGAAGGAAAAGGAAACCACCCACAGACACCAATTTGCGTCTGCAGGTGGTAGGCGGTACTTGACAACAATGAACATCCACAATGTAAATGCAGCGTAACTGATAAGCTATGGTGTGGAGCTTTACAGGCACAGGAATCGACCAGTAATCTAATGCAGGAGCAGTAACAATTGTTTGAGTGCAAAGTATTTGATGCTGCCAAAGGTGAAATACCTGCCTTGATATCACTGAGTGAGATGTGCAACACAGTTGAAAGTTTCAGCCCATAGGGAGGAACGGTGGATGCAGGACTTAATGGCTATGTAGAAGCCATGTAACCATTTTTACAGCCCAAACAATGTGATTTGGTGCTATAATTTAAGCAAAGCCTGTATTCACTGTGCCAGGCATTAATTTTAAGGCTGAACGCTTGTTTCTAGTATTCATGGAATGTGATTTGTGTTGTATTTTTAATGATTTTTTCAGATCCAACACTTCAAATCATTTTTATTATTTATTTATTCTTATTATTTTAAATCCTGTTTTCCTTCTTTTCTCTCATTTCTTCTCTTTTGGGTGTTTCTATTCATGTGTATCACTGTAGACAGTAGAAGACTCGGTCAGCAGTCATTAGGTGAAGCAGATGTAAAATGTGGCTTTGGTTGTTTCCCTGTGCAGAACTGCCACAACAGGATCGAGGACCTGTTCTCAGATAAGATTTACATCATCGGTATTGCTGCTCTGGTGGTCGCGGTTATCATGGTGAGTATATGGAGCTGGTCAGTCATACACACATTATACATCAAGGGTGTCAATGGAATATTTCTGCATTCAGTATCTCAGAAAAGGAGCTTCTATGCTATTTTTGTGACTTTAACAAGCAATGTGCTGCTGGACAGTAGAGCTACAAACAATCAGCATAGGCTTTGATTGTCAGAGATGAGAATTCCCATGTGCTGATGAATGTGCAGCTGCGCCGCAGTTGATGATTGTGCACAACTTCACCATTGAATACCACCACTTTCAATTGGGCTACAGACTCCAGTGAAGTCTCTGCTGAAAGTTAGATGTCTTCTTGTAAATAAAAGTTACAGCAACTTCAGAGTGAGAGCTTGCTGGGCAGCCACGGAGCATCACTGCAGGAAAAAAGTAGTAGAAGTAAGCTTCTACACCAAAGTCAGTGTTTCCTCTATATTTATTTAGCAGTGGTGACCACTGATGGAGAAATTGTGAAATTAAAAAAACCCATGACATTTTAGCCTAATTTCCCCTAAAAGTCAACATGATATTCCAATGTTTACAAGAGCTTTCGTCATAATTAAGTTCCCAATATAAGAACCGAACCAAAACCGAGACCAAAATAAGGATAGATGTGGCACCGAAATCAAAATGACCCCCAACCACCATTGCTACATAAAAATGTAGAGGATGTACTGAAAGTATGGCCGAATTATTGAATAGAATGCATACAATATAGCCGACATTAAAGTTTAATTGGTGGAGCAATGGATGGTTTGATAACAGAAGCACCATATAAATAGAAAAGATATACAGTATATCCATACAATAATAAACGCTAGCAACCCATTTCAATATGTTTCAAACTCAATGAAGGTGTCATTAATGTTACCAGTAAAGGCTAATTTATAGTTCTGCGTCAATAGTAGTGTTTACATTTTCTCAAACCGATGATCTGGCATATTTATCGCCACAAATTCAGTGACATACGATCTTCACAATCTTGGGATGAGGTTCACACAGGCTTCACCCTCTAACCGGGATCTAATGCTTAGGGGGGAGGCCCGATTACTTCACTCCCTGCCGTCACACTAACATGATGACAATTGAATTGACTGTAAACACCATGCAACAGGTCAGCCAGAGACCCAGACACACCCAACAGATAAAATCTGATGGACAGGGTGTCGATCATGACACCGCTGTACAGATCTCCTCCACACCAATCCCACTGAACAGGGCTGTAGACGCTGCTACACTGCGTGTAGAATGCACACAGATAGCCCTGGGGGGATCCTTGCCTGCCAACACATAAGCCTGTGATATACCATCACAGAGCCAGTGGGCGAGTCTCTGTTTTGACAGGGGCTTGCCAGCCACTCCGCATAGCACACAAACAACTGTTGTGTTCGCCTCAATGTGTGCGTTCCACATAACATGCCAACCCATGCACAGTGCAACCTCTCCTCCCTCTCCTCTCCATGAGGAGGAGGATAGAATGCAGCCAGGTGAATCATCCTTGACCTAAATGAACTATTAATGTTCTTAGGCATAAAGGACAAATTCTGTCTGAGCACCGCTCAGGCACTACACTCTTGATTAGAGTTAGTCCTAACCCTAACTCGTTGAGGAGCGATGGAACACATCACAGGGTGTTTCCTCCTAGCCTCCAGCACAAAACGCTTCATGAGAGGTAGAATGTGCCAATCCCCTCTCCAGTAGGTGCTGGAGAAAAGAGAGAACAGATCCGATTGAGCAATTCAGAGGATCAGTGTCTCTCTCCCCACACCACTCCTGAAAACCCAACCATTTTGCTTCATAATTAGCGATGGTGGATTGCGCCCTAGATAGTCTGCACCACATCTGCAGACATCAGTCTGTCCCTCTCAGGAACCAAACCTTGACAGGCTGTCCCAGACTGGGCATTGCACCTATCGCGCCGTTCAGCTGTGACAGAGGACCCCAAAACTGAGGAACTGTCCAGGGTGGAGCTGCCAACAATTGAGTCATCTCTGTCTACCATGGTGCCGCCGTGTGGTCTGGGGCTACCAGGATGACAGACAGCCTCTCCTGAGAGTAGCCTCTCCAGGGGCAGAGTGTCCCGGGGAAACAGAGAGAACCACAGCGGACAGTGAGTGTTTTGCCTTGTGGCAAAAAGATACACTTCCGCTCTCCCAAATAGGGTCCAAATCCAATCCACAATATCGGGATATAACATCCATTTGTCTGCTAGGGGCCCGCCCCTCGACATGAGGTCAGCCACCATGTTCTTCAGGCCGAGAATGTACAAACGCCCTGAGAGAACAGAGGTTCTCTGTGGCCCACTGCCACAGGCTCTCTGTGGCTTTCAACAGAGGTGCAGATCGAACACCGCCCTGTCTGTTGATGTAAGCCACCGTAGTCTGATTGTCGGCCCTCACCAGCACATCTTTGCCCTGTAACGGGTGCAAAGTGTTGCAGGACCAACAACAGCGCTGTCAGCTCCAGTATGTTGATGTGACGGTTTTCCCCTGAAGGCCACAGACCACCTACCAACCTCGCCAGGGGGGTCCCCCCCCCACCCTCTCTGGGAGGCATCCATGAACACTGATATATATAGGAGGCTACTTTCCCTAACGGTGTTCCTACCGCCAGTATCTGGGGGACTTCCCAATAGTCCAAGTCCTCGTCGGGGGGATGGTCACCAGGTGTCGTTTGTGATGTCATGGATCCAAACGCAGCCTGGTAAACCACCTCTGCAGGTGTCTCATGTGCAGCAATGTAACCACAGGGTGAGCCGCTGACATGAGACCCAAGTGAGAAACATCAACGTTTCGCTCAGTTTCACCCGCCGAACCACCTCCACAACAGCCGCTTGTCTGGGTTCCGACGGACCGAGCTGCACTCCCAAATACACCATCTGCTGACACGGTTGGGGTCCAATTGATCGCAAAGCCTAACTATCCAATATTGTCCAATCCGATGTATCGGTCGACCACTAAAGTATGCAAACAATGTTGAAGGGAATTCCCCCCCCGGAACCTTCCACACTTTTAAGTGGGGATTGTGAAGATGGCCGCATCCGCTATAGATGTCAGGGACTGGCTGCTGGATGAAGGGGCTGTATATCTGTGGCGATTCTGCACCTCCCACACGAGGACATCAGTTTCCTCTTGGAAGAAGCTTTTGTGGCGTAACCGCTCTCTACCATGCTTTTAAAGAGAAAGAAAAGAGGTGATTTGATTGGTCATGAAGCCAGGCCCACCACACCTAGTGATGATGTATTCCTCCTAATCTGATCCCGTGTCTGGTAATTTCATTGCCAGAGGTTCGCAGTGCAGCACCAAAAATCAGTTGGCACGGCCTGTGGACTTGCACTGTGCGCCTTTGACTTCGCTTTGCGCCTTGTGTCATTGATTCACGAAAATAGAGCCCAATAACTCAAGAACAATACATGATAGAAACTTCATATTTACACCAAAGGTTCCCTATAGAGAAGATGGTCTGATTAGATTTTGGAGCACCTTGCTGCCTTAATTTGTATATTAATGAGGAAAACTGACTCTTAAAACTACTATGACTCCTTATTAATGCTTTACATAATGCTTAATGCTTTAGTTCATATAAATTAGAGCTGCAACGATTAATCTATTAATCGATTAGTTGTCAACTATTAAATTAATCGATTAATCGGTTTGAGTAATTTTTAAAGAAAAATAAGTCTACATTCTCTGATTCCAGCTTCTTAAATGTGAATATTTTCTGGTTTCTTTTCTCCTCTATGACAGTAAACTGAATATCTTTGGGTTGTGGACAAAACAAGACATTTGAGGACGTCATCTTGGGCTTTGGGAAACACTGATCCACATTTTTCACCATTTTCTGACATTTTATAGACCAAACAACTAATCGATTAATCGAGAAAATAATCGACAGATTAATCGACAATGAAAATAATCGTTAGTTGCAGCCCTAATATAAATACCACCCATGTGTTGTGTGAAGACAAGTATGTTGACATAGAAATACTTCATTGTGGCAGCATAGTCTGCCTTCTGTCCAATATGTATTTTAATTTAATTTAATTTAATTTATATTGTATTATATATTTGGTTCTAATCGATACTCTACGCTACTAATGTTCTGCTGACCGACTGCCACAAAATTGGGTCATACTTTTTATGTGGCATACATGCAGTTTTTTTTTGTTTTTGTTTTGTTTTTTTGATCGGGCAGATGAAACAGTGATCAGTCAGTCAACAGATGACCTATTTAAAACGCTTATCTGCCGATTATGATTGGCGGGCAATCTGTCAGTGCATCCCTAGCTATCTGTATTATCTTGGGCAGGAGCTCCTTGTGTCTTCATGTGTTTTTTCCTCACTGAATATGAACTGCATTTTCAGTATCCCAGTGGCACCAAATGGTACATTTGAAAGAAAGATTTACAGTTTGAGGAAAGGAAAATCTAAGTACCGGTTCTGTTTGTGTTCATCCTCCCAGATCTTTGAGATGATCTTCAGCATGGTGTTGTGCTGTGGGATTCGCAACAGCCCAGTCTACTAAAGCTATGGGCGACCAACACCCACCATTGATGGAAGGACAACCTCTCTCTCTGTCTCTGTCCCTCTTTGTATCTCTCTCTCTCTCTGTCTCTCGCTGTCTCTCTCTCACACACACACACAATCTCTCTCTCCTGTTTTATAACCAGTAAATTTCACACATACTTGCTTGCTGGATTTAATCAATTCTTTGAGAAGACAACGTAAATCATCCTCCGTGGAGCTTTATGCTTCCTTGCTGAAGACCATACACTTTTATTCTTCTCAGTTTTATGGATGTTTTTTCACTGTTTTATGTATAAACTGTATATAAATATATATATTAACAGTGCTTTATGACTGCCTGAGCATGGATGTTATATTAGATCCCTCCTATATTTTTCCTGCACTCTCTGCTTGTTTGCCTTGCTCTAGACTGAACTAGATACTGGTTTATATGACCAGCACCACACTACTCTAGCTAGTATCACTAATGTTAGTCTTAGCCATGCCATAGAGAGGTGAACACACACACACACACACACACACACACACATACACACACATACACACACACTTCCCTGTCCTACAGACCATCCCATAGGTACAAATCCACATCCTTGAGTAAAGTCTGCAGGAATTGACTGATGAGGGAAGCGTCTAAATGCATAATTTGAGTTGGAATCAAAGTGATGTGATTTCTGCCATTTTGGCTCCATGGGTTATTTTGTTGATTTGTCTTTGGCTGTTCTTTCTTTAGATTGCTTGTCCTGTTGATTAACTGTCAAGTCCTGTCAAGTTGACCTGTTCAATGCTATAATCAGCTCCCCCAACTGAAAATATTTAATGGCAGATATTGCACACACCATGTGTTCACACTGTGAGCAACTTCATTGATGTGTTACTCTATTCTGGCAGACTGTGGGCAGTGGGCATATACTGTATGTAGTTGTCTTGTGCAGCTAGAATCATGGAACTCATGTATTTTTGCTGCTTTGGTGTTCCATTTCATAATATTATATTGTCCTGATGAGCAAACATAGTTTAATTAGATAGCATTAATTGAAAATATACAGAAAAAAAAAAAAAATCAAAATAAAAGTTGTAGAGAACTGGGAAGCTTTTATTGGCTTTAGTCAAATTCCCATCCATTTTACACTTGCCAGGTGAAACTATTGTTCATTAAATTAAATCACAACGGTAGGGAAATGGCTCAGCTGAGCTTCCCTGGCTGAGGGAGGGGAGTTCCCCTTGTTGCTCAGATCTGTAGGAAAAGAATGGACTTCTGGTGACTTGATTGTGTTGCTCACAGTTTGAACACATGGCTAGACTCCAACATGCAGTGTAATGTAACAGTAGAAAGAGCCTCGGTTTGGTGTTCTGAATCTAGGTTGCTTTTCCCTGTCTAGTCTTGTCTTGTCCTGTCTTGTCTGGTGTGATCTGGTTTTGACCTCCTCCTGTTTTAGAGCCTACTAACTTTCCTTTTGGTCACCATCCATATAACCAAATTTCCAACCAGTGGTTTGCACTGAGCTTTTTGTCCTCCTGCTCACGTTGCTTGCCATGTTGCTCCACTCTTGTGGGTACAATACTGTGGCTGGCTTGGCTTGTGGAAATAGACGATGTGTGAGTGTGTGTGTGTGCATGAATGTGTTTGCTCATGCTGTGTGTTTGTTACATCTCGTCTGATTACAGTGGCAATATTTTTTTTACCAGCAGAGGGCAGTGGAGTCACACTCATCAGCTTGTGTGTCAACCTCAACACCCTGCTGAGGTCCAGCCCATCATACAACACACAATAGGCAACCCTACATGCTGATTTCTTTTTATACCATCATATAGGCTTGATAGGAGTTTTGGTCTGAGGTCTGTTCCTAATGCAACTTTACTGACACCACTGACCAACTAATGCATAATGGCACTCTAACGATAAAGTTTGTCTATTACACACACACGTACGTCTTCACACATCTTACACAAACACACACACACTTACACACGCCATATCATCTTGTGTAACCCTACATATTATTATGGCTTTTGTCAGCCAACTAAAACCTTGTCTTGTTAATGTGTTATACCTATACTGAGAAACAGAAAAAGTGTCTTGTAATATGTACAGCTCTGTAGTATTCTACTAATGAAAACCATGAAGGCTGTGGAAAGACAATGTATGCCTTTTGCCTTTTTATTGTGATATCTTTGTCTGGTACGTTGTCAGAGGTGTCTTGACAGAAAGGGTGGCAGATTTTGTGGCAGTACCACCTGAGAGAAGGTAAAATCTGATTAAATGTGTAGTGGCACTACACCACATTGCCCAATTCCAGCCTCTCCCCCCCACCTCCCCACCCCCACCCCCTGTTAATTAGTTAAAACTGATCTGCAAAGCATCTCAAACAATCTTATTTCATTGTATGCCCTTGACCCAGTATACAGCACAGATCAGGTTAAACCCAATGATGAGAGAGACATGTTTCTCTGACAGTATTACTGCCCATGTTGCTGCCTTTCAACATGGTGACTAACACTCGGGAGTCCACTGCCACAATATCAACCCTTTCTACTCTTGTAGACTTTGGTTTGCCCAAATATTAAGGGATTAAATGTATTTTACAAATAATGAATCAAGTGCTCTTGTCTTTTTCTCTGTGAAACCGAAGGAAAAAAAGAAAGAATTCTAATAACAGTGGTGGAAAGTAACTAAGTACATTTACTCAAGTACTGTACTTAAGTACAATTTTGAGGTACTTGTACTTTATATAATACTTGAGTATTTCCATTTTATGCTACTTTGTACATATACTCCACTACATTTTAGAGGGAAATATTGTACTTTTTACTCCATTACATTTATTTCACAGCTATAGTTACTAGTTACTTTTCAGATCAATATTTTATATTTAAAACATTTGATCATCTTTATAAAATAACTATAAAATAGCATTGTTATAGATTAGACTACCCAAAAGTATAGCTAAATTGTTAAGATTAGCTTCACGTTGACAACTTTAAAATGCTGCTTACATGTACATAAGCAGTCAATAAATCAGTATTAATATTCCAATAATTTATGAAAAATATAACTCTCTATATGGGGACAGTTTGCATAATGAGTATGTTTACTTTGATACCCTAAGTACATTTTGCTGCCAATACTTATGTACATTTACTTAAGTAAGATTTTGAATGCAGGACTTTTACTTGTAATGGAGTATCTTTACATTGTTGTATTGCTACTTTTACTGAAGTAAAATATCTCAGTACTTCTTCCACCACTGCCTAATAGTATATTTCTGGACAGGAAATGTGCAAAGTTTGTTAGATATAGCGTTGTGATTTACAAGTGATGACACCTCAGATGGATTTGCTTTTACTGCACACTTGCTGGTAACTGAAAGGACAAATCTGAACTCCTTTCCTCTCAGGTACTAATACTGCAGTACGAATAAGTGTTGGATACACAATGGGGGATGCAGACAATAGCTATGCAATTTCTAATGTAATATGGCATACTGATTGCCACTTATATAATTCAAACAGTCAATCAAGCCTTATGTTTCAATAATTTATATTATATATAGATGCTCACTGAAATGCCTCTCTATGCCTATCTCCCCATCTCAAGCCTGGTTTCCTGGTTTCCTTCCTTTTCCCACTAATGTCGTCAAGGCCAAGGCATTGTTACTGATGGGAAATCTCCACACAGGAAATGATGAATCCAAACTTAAGAGTAAAATGAACAGCAGTGAGTGAGCATTCTACCCAGATAAAGCTGGACCCACCAATCTTAGATCTTTTGCCTCTCTCGTCCCTTTGATATAAAGCAGGGGTGCCCAAACTGTGGCCCGTGGGCCAAAACGGCCCGCCAGAGGGGGGTCAGAAATATGAGATAATTTAGAATAGATAAAAAACCTGTGTATAAACACGTTAGTGGAATTATTGAATTGAATTTGAAGTGAACACGCGCTGTGGGCCTGTAAGCCCCCCCCCTATGGACTTAGCTGGTTAAATATATGTCTTTGGTAACTGGTTACAGTTGTTTTTTCAAGTTCAGGCAGCTTTATTATTATATTATTATTATTATTATTATTATTATTATTATTATTATTATTATTTATTTTATTTGAGCGAATGTGTTTTTTTTTTACAAATAGGGTACAGTACATAGTCAGTTGTATATACATAGTTGTATCAAACATTTTTCAAACAATAAACATGAGAGCTTGTTTGAGACATTGGGAGAACTGTTGTATAGAGGTCATTGAGAAAAGAATATTGATAAAAAAATTATATGAAAGTTTGCATTTCAAAATGATCATAACATGCTTATATATTTTGGCCTGCGGCTCACTGGTGAGATTACATTTTGGCCCACAGAGCCGAAAACTTTGGGCACCCCTGGTATAAAGCATCACGGCACAGGATTTCTGGGTATTAAATTTCAAAAGTTTCAAACGGTTGCCCTTGCTGCCATGTGGAGCCACCACTGTGTGACGTTGCCTAGTGTAGCTTTAAGAGGTACACATTAAAACCTGATCCCCTCACTCTTCCACTGATGTTTCTCTCCATCAACGCTCCAAACCACGGATGGCAACCATGGTCCATGGAGGATGAATATTCTGCAGGTTTTCATTCCAACCAAACACTACAACGGCTGGCTTCACTGGGCACCACACCTTCAACCAGAGAGGAGGAACTAACCGCTGAAATTAGATGCTGTACTGTTTGGTTGGCATGAAAACCTGCAGTCTTGGCCCTCCACATGGTTGACCATCCCTGATCTACGCAAACAGTATCTAACCACCCTGCCTTCTGTCTCCGTCTCTCATGACCTACCTTGTCTTTTTATAACCATGGACAATAGGATCCAGATGAGGTTTTAAAATGCCTCTGGTTCTAGGAATGCCTTTGAAGCTGCACACCCCTGGAAACCATTCCTTGGTGAATACACTGACAATGCAAACGCATATCAAGTGACTTGATGATCACTGAGGATCCAATGAGAAAATATGCACACATATGCACAAACTCATGCAGCCTTACTATTTGTGAGTGTTTTGGCCAGTAGATTTGTGTGTGCCTAGCATCTCACCCCCTTTCCCCCTCTCCCTGTCTGTCTGATGGTAATCTATGTGTCTATATTTATGCATGCTCACTGCCAGTCTGTTTGTCTGATTTGTATGCTGTCAGCTTCTGTCGATAGTTATGGGCGAGGTCCTCCTCTGAAAACCAACACCGCCTCTCTCCAAAAAGAAAACCACCTCTGCCCCGTCAGCAAAGTATAAAATAGAAATATCATTCATAGAAAGGACTTCATCTAAACACCATGGGAGCTGAATGCTATCCAATCTAGGACTTCATTTCTATAGGCTACCAGAACCCAGATCCGTTAGCATGATAGAAAACTCCTGGATTTACACAACATAAGTGGAGTCATGACCTTTTGTGTTAGTGTGGTCTTAGTAAAGAACATAAACTAGATGCACTACTCCACATCCTACTAACAAACTCAGTATCAGTCATTGTTCCTTCGGATAGTGTATGACGTTGTGTCCAAGCCTCCCCACTCAAGTCCTAGCAGGATTGTTATTGAGGAGGGATAAAGGAATCCCTCCCTGAGCCTCTCTGTTCCTGACATATTACTGACCCCCGGACCTCTCCCAAGGATTGCTCATGTTAGCTTTGGGTGATGAGGTTACTTCCCCATTCCAGGGCCCTTAAACAACCACCATATGAACAGGAAAACCTAGCCATGTGCTTGGAGCCAGAAGGGCTTATAAGTCATTTTATAGGAGATTCTACATCAAATAAGGGGGTTGATTTGATTTTGATTGATTTGATTGACTTTATTATTTACTTCTCCCAAAGTACAACAAGAGTACATACATTACGCATAGCACAACACACCATTAAAACATACAAATATACAACATACAATAGTGCAAATGGGCAGGTAGCAGCAAATATATAAATAACACAAGAGAGCAAATCTTATAAAATACAAGTGTTCCCTGATACAGTCATTCTGTGTTCAATGCCTGTATGGCATAGGGAATAAAAGACGTCTATCTATGTTGTTATGTTCTATGTTCTAGTATATGTTCCGGCTGGCCCTTGGGACCCTGAATCGACGGCCAGACGGGAGCAGCTCAAACTCTTGAGTGTAGTGGGTGTGAGGTATCTGCAGTTATATGTTTTGCACTGATAAGGCACACAGATTAATTCCATTTGTAATAATGCTTTGAACACATAGCATGCCATGTCCTTGAAACGTCTTGATTTGAGGTGGATTCTACATACATGTTGATACACATTGCATTGTCGAATACAGAAAAGCTGCCGTCTTTCATTAGTTTAGTAGTCCAATTTAAATGAAATGATTTTCAACCAAAGTGGCACTTACAGTAGGGCTATTATCCTTCTGGCTCCAAGTTCTGTTCAGAACCCTAAACCCTAACCCTAACCCTAACCCTAACCCAGCTGCCTATCCCATCTCAGCATTTTGGGGATGGTTCCTTCTTTGCTGATATAAACAAAGATAGGTCAAAGTTAAGTAAAATTGAAGTAAAAGTATTAGAGTAGGCACAGAGGGTATAGGCTAGGCAGATTACTATTATTACTGTTTTCTTTAAGTGACTAAAAAGCCATTTTACATCATTAAACATCAAATTATATGTACATGAATATATCATACTATTAGAAATTGTATCAGATTTTGTTTTCGTCTGTGCATCCCAGGATGGGTGAGGGAGGGGCTCTTTTACCTGGTGTGGGGTGCATAATAATTATAATCAGAGCATGATATAATTGATGCAATGTTAAAATACTTTCTGGGGTAACTGTATAATTAACGACATCTTAATAAACTGAATGTATTTTACTGATGATTATATTGTTAGAAAATGTTTATCTCTGCCTCTAATGTGCTTCTAATCAGCTTGTTTTATTACTTTTATTCTTGTATTGTATATATATACCTGTCTTATTCTATTTTAGCCTATTTTTGTTTTCTATTCTCTTAGCTCTTTAATGAACTTTATTTTTATTGTTATTATTTAGTGGGTTCTATTTTACAAAATTATTCATCAATTGGCGTCACGAACAGGATCCCAACAGGAGTTGAGAGGAACTCTATTGAGTAGTTTCTCTGCTCTGATGGGATCCACAAACCTATATTGAGAATTGAAGGATTGCTTGAAGTTTATAATTGTAATTGCTAAGCTGATCTGTGTATTGTTCTAAAGGAACATTTGACAAGTCCTATAAGGGCTGTGGGGCCTGCCTATGCGGCGGGGTAAGACCACCGGAAACAATCTATGCTCCTTCTAAGAATCCTTCATGATCTCATCAAAAATGATTTCCTTTTGAAAGGAAGAATTGAGGGAGTTCACTCTCCAAAAAGTTATAGCGCTATACATATTTCTGTCAGGTGAGGCCGACAAGAGGTCTTTTAAGTTGTGATTATCTTTGAAGAGGTAAAGCACACTTAATCGTATACTGGCTGACAGTGTCATCAGTGTGAGAGTGACTACCGCTTGATTCTGTGTTTCCTTTAGGGGGGTAAAAATATCTTTCTATTTGATTTGATTTGATTCTTTTAATGCAATGCATTTTGCTTGTTCTTTTATATGAATTTTATCTTATTCACTTTGTCTCGATGCTTTTAATGTTTTATGTAAAGCACTTTGAATTGCCTTGTTGCTGAAATGTGCTAAATAAACTTGCCTTGCCTTGCCCTGCCTTGTAATTCATCACAATGCACTTCTAGTAAAGTGAGATCATGTTTCAGGCTGTACAATGACATCAGGTCCTGTTTTTTTTTGTTTGTTTTACTGAAACTGCCTCATCATTTCAAATGAAAGTGTTACTCTACCATCTGACCCCTGACTCCACCCAACCTCCCTGTCCCTCCTGTATACTCTGGGTACACTAAATACAAAACCTAAGTAAAGGTCAAGTTCAAACCCAAGTTCATGAAAGCATGTTTTAGGGGTGATTTAAAAGAAGAGACTGAGGCCTGATCTCCTCAGCCAGCTTGTCCCACAGTAGGCTACTGGTGGCCTTACTGCGAAGACCTGATCACCCTTCGTTTTCAGCCTGGATTTAGAAATGAACAGCCCAAGAATCTCAGGCTGCGATTCGGCTCATATAGGGGATTAGAAGGTCAGAGATGTAGCTAGGTGCTAGTCCAGGATTAGCCTTGAAGTTGAGCAGTAAAATCTTAAAATCAATTCAAAAATTTACTGGCAACCAATTTAGAGAAGCTAAACTAGCGCTAATATGGTCTTGTCTGTTAGATTTATTTCACACTGTATACATATTGATATCTTTATATTCTATAACACTGTGTTTAACATAGCCTACTTACATTTTTACATAGCAAATAGGTCTATACGTAATTATACGTATATGTTAGTAAAGTCTTTAAGTAACAACTGTAAGTAGGGGAGAGCGGGGCTAGTTGTCACATGGGTAAGTTGTCTCGGTCGATTTCTCTTGCCTCTGTGATGATAAAGGAGTTGGATGGTCTATCTAAACATGGTGAAAGTATCAAAACGCACGGTCGCCAACTAAATCCACACAATCCATATTAGGAAAGCGAGCCTCTAAATGAGCCGTTTGGAGGCTCAATGATTATTACCAGCGAGTTTTCCCTACCTGTCACTGTCCTTAGCTGCCATGTCTGTGTCTCACTTTTTACTCTTGAAACGGCTAGCCAATCAGAACAGAGGGGTTGTTAATATTAATGAGCCTTAAAGACACAGCGACAGAAACAACCTGTTCTTGGCAAGGCTCAGGGAGATGCTGGAAAATGTGTAAAAATGCATTGAGAGTGTTTTTGGTACATGACACCACACAAACGGTTTTTAATGGAGCTCAAGATAAAATAAAACACTGGAAAGTGTAGAATATGGGACCTGCTTAATGCTTAATAAGCATTAACTAACCCTTAATTAACAGTTAACTAATGTGTCTGGTAATAATTTACTAATGGTGTTCATGTTAACTAAGGTATTAATTTATACATTATTTAATAGTTTATAAAGATGACTATTAAATAATAGTAGTTAATGATAGTTAATGCTTAGTAAGCATTAACTATCTCTTAATTAATGTAGCTACCCTTATTGTAAAGTGTTACCGATTTTTTTTTCTGTTTTTGATATGTGAAAGTAAATAATGAAAATCCTGGACCACAGAGGCTAAATAGGCAGATTACTACTATTACTGTTTTCTTTAAATGACTAAGAAGCCATTTTATATCATAAATATAAAAAATATATTATCTGTACATTAATATATCATACAATTAGAAATTGTATCAGAATTTGTTTTGGTCTGTACATCTCACGATGGGTGAGGGACGGGTTATTTTACCTGGTGCGGTGGTGGGTGTTGATTTCTGAGATGAAGTATGTTGTTTTCAATACAAGAGTATGTTTTTCATGTTATTATAGTATTTATACTTCAAAGGAGATGGAACTGAGTGCACAAACACAGCACACTTAACTATGGCGCAACATGCCCCGTCATATTTGACAACATGCCCTGATGTGGGGTAAGTTGTCACGAGTTGTCAAGTATTTCAGCAGTAGGTAATTTTTGCTTCCAATACGTCATGAGACATTGCTGAGAAATACACCAGTGAGTAAAGTGTGACAACATGCCCCGCTCTCCCCTTATAATCCATACTCCCGCTTATATATACATATTTTATTTCCTGAATCCTATTACTACCTGCCGCTGCAACGGACTAATATCCTCACAGGGAGAAATAAAAGTTTCACCTTATCTTAGTGTTAATTCTTCCTTATTGTCAGCAGGTGGATTTCAGTTGCCGTCCTGCAGGTCCCGCCTACAGAGGGGCTGCTGATCTCCATTTCGTAGCGGACACTCAGACAACAGAGCCAGTCGCCAGACGAGCCGAGGCTGTAACAGGACATTATTTTTTTTCTCCATCTTCTTCTTCTTCTTCCCTTGGTTAAAAGTTGACCAGCTATTTTCTGTGCCGACCATGAGTGTAGCTGTGGCAGAGGGCTGTTTTCTGTCCGCTCTTCAGCCCAACTCCTCCTGCACCGCCTATGTGGTTCCCTCGGACGGCCCGGCTCCGGACCTGGGAGCCAAGGCCAGGAGAGTCCGGGAGCAGGTCCGGATGCGGCTGGCAGAGAAGAAGTCCTCCTCCCTGACCAGGCTGGACGGCTCGGTGTCCGGAGCAACAGGTAGGCTAAGGAGCTCGAGTTTACTGCACCACCCAACAGCTGACTGACCCAACAACTTTTTGCGCCGCATAGTAGCCTACTATAAAATGGCTTTATTTTTTATTTTATTTGATTCATTTGATCATTTAAAAAAAAAAAAAAGTTACATATTTAACATAATGTAATGCACCTTGGTTAAAAACAATCGAGGATAAAACACAAGAAAGTACAAGATTATTATTAGACTATTATTTTGAGTTTATCATACTTTGTGGTATTTTTTATCGCCTATGTTATCACTGTGATAGCCTATTCCTAAAATAGACCCAATTCCTATAGGGACTTATAATGCATCTATGGTACTCAACAATCAGTTTATAGTGACCTTATGATACTTTATGGTATTTTTTTTAATTTTTTTTTTTTATCTTCCATGGTATCGCCATACATTTCCTGTAAGATCCCTAGTGTCCGTGGCACGCGATAGAGTATATAGTAGGCTAACCTTATCATACTTCTTAGTATTATTTAATTTCCTATGCTATTACTGTCATGTTTCTCATGTTGTCATGCTTATCTTATGGTATGGTATCCTTTAATCTCCAATCACTGTAATATTCCTTATCGTTTTACAGTGTGTTTGTGGTACTCAATAATGAGTTTACAGTGATCTTATTGTACTTTATGGTGGTTTTTTATCTCCTATGCTGTGATCATAATATTCCTATAGTAGTCATATTCTTACTTATTTGTGTTACATGCTAAAATGACTATAGATCATTTTCATAGGCACCTCCCAGAACATGACTCTAGACCTTTTCTTTTGAGTCCACTTGTAGGGTTGGCTCACATAGGATCCCCGAGCAGCTCATTAAACATTAACCTGTTAGATTTGGCCAGTTTAGTTTAGTTTGACATGACATTCTCTCCCATTCAAAGAGAGAAAGAAAGAATGGCAGATACCAGGCTGGGGTATAGGCCAATACCTGTTTCACTTTCTAAAAACAGAGATCTGAGCGGTAACAGTGTCCCTCTCACTCTGTTTAACTAAACTAACTGTACACCATTTTAACACATAGGGGTATTCTGGCTTTGGCTCTGGAGACAGGAGTCATACTGACAGACCTGGCTGAAATGCATCCACCTGAAGTCCCTTTACCAGTGCCTGTGTGAACCTGTCAGTTGCTTAAAGGAGAATACCACTCCTGCTATGGTCAACTTTAGTCCGTACAGCTCTCTCCAAAGGCCAGAAACCAACAGATACTTCAACCTGAGTTCTCTTGCAACCAAGATGAAAAATCTGGTGGACAGACAATGCATGGGAGACTGATTGTGTGGAATTCTTAAACCCAAATGAGCTTAATTGCACCAGAAATGTACCGTCAGTCCTCGGAAAATCACCCGCTCATTCCCAATTAAACATCTTTCCCAGTCATATTATATTTATACACATAGTCCATCCGCTTGCAGGGTAGAGCTAACACACTAACAATGCTACTACTCTGTTAGTTCCTACCATTTAACAGTTTACAAATGTGGCAGACAACTATGTAAACATCAACAAAGTAGCAATCATGTAAAATGTTAACGTAAAAATACAAAAAACATCAAAATAGTTCATTCTTCCTTATTCCTTCCTTATAGTTTCAGCTAGATCTGGTTTGCCAACAATACACACATACTTGTTTGTGCTTTGGATGGGAAGAATTCTGACTTTATTTCTCAGAATTCAGACTTTTTTTCTCCCACTTCTGACTTTATTTCTCAGAATTCTGACTATATCTCACAATTCTGACTAAATACCTCAGAATTTTTTTTTTCCTCTCGCAAAAGAATTCTGAGAAAAATGTCACAATTGCGAGAGAAAAACTCACAGTTAAGTCATTTTTTATTTTATTGAGTGGTGGGAATGGGCTTCCATAGTATTCCCCTTAGTGCATTCTGCTCCAAAAATGATAATTAAACACAGTCCACAACAAAAAAAAAAAAAGAGCACCTCATGGTTTCCATTTGTGACTTGTGCATGACCTTTGCAGGTCTACAGTAAGAGCCAGTCAGCCTGGGAGGATCAGATGATCATTTGGGTCTGTTCACAGTCAACAGCCCACATTTGTTTAGCGCTATCATCACAGACCAGCCGGTGACCTTTTATTAATCTTTCCCCTGTAAAAGATAGAGAAAAGGAGGAATCCCTTCTACTACTCCTCCTCCTGCTACTACTCTTCCTTCTGATGATATAGAGAGCAGGACCTTGAGATGATTTATGAGGATGTTGAGTGGATGTTGTTTGAAAGTTGAATGTTAGCTTGTGTTACATCTTCCTCCATAGGTTGACTCACTAACTGCATATCTCTCTCTCTCACACTGAGCCAACACAGATCCTATTAAAAAGGGTTAGGAGCGCTACTTGGTACCAGAAATGTCATGACAGGAGGCAATCAACAGCTGCTCTTTGGACTGGATACAAGAATGTCTCAAAAACCAAAGCGGGTCCAAGGCACTCTGTTGTGATAGCAAACCTTAAAAGCTTTTATTTTACATTGGCGGTCTAAAAAGTTAAAAGTGTCTTATGCTCTTCAGCTCAAAGGAGCCTTCACCACCCTGAAACTTTTTGGTCCGTTTTAACTTTTCAGATCGCCAATGTAAAATAAAGGCTTTTAATGTTTGCTATCCCGGAGTCTCTTTGGTTTTTAGGAGATCCTATAAGTTATTGATTCTTGATGTTTGATAATGCATATTTAGGTTTTATTGTCATAGGTGTGGCATTAAAGTTCCTCTTCAGTGGAAACCCTCTCTTAAAGGATAAAGAAATTACTTTCTCAGAAATCATCATGACTGACTAGGCAGGCTGATGAGTATGTTTTTGGTTATAGTTTATTGTTTCTATGTGACTTTTATTGTCGGATCACACCCCAACACATTAACTGACAGGTCTGGATGCACAAAAATCATATTTGCGCACACTGATATCTGATCTTCAAAACAAGTTATTGGAATTTTTCAGGTATTGTAATCCCAATTCAATGTATTCTAGATGCAATTCAGTCAATATGAACAAGCAAGCAATGTAAACAGTGGAAAAAAGAATTGAAATCCAGTCACAGCCATTGTCATACCAAGTGTGGAAAGACAGTGGTATGAACTCAGGAAATCTGATCTTCAAATTCAGATGTCAAAAATCATGTTGAATTACAAGTGTAAGTGCAGCCTATGTCCAATTAAACACCCTCCTAAAGCTCATTGACTGCTGACTACCTGATGTGTGGAACATTCCTGTCCAATCTCCTTTTCACAGCATGTTATCAGAGGCCAGTCTATTTTAGACTGGCCTGACCATGGCCAGTAGGGTAGGGCCTGCTTTCACACTGAGCTGCTGATGTTTGTCACTGGGCCACAAAACTTGAGGGCTAAACTGGAGTGAGCCAAGTAGAGTGGTGTGGTGCCAACATCACCCACCTACTGGTTTGGTTTTGTCCTTTTTCGTTGGTGTGGTGCCAACATCACCCACCTACTGGGTTGGTTTTGTCCTTTTTCATTGGACTATAAAGTGTTTTTTCAAACACTGGAACAAGTTGGACATAGTATTTGGAGCCAACATGATCTGAAAGTTGCGAGAATATTTTGAAGTGTCCTTCAAGCTTTTCACGTTTTCTAGTTTTTATTATGAATAAACGATGATGTTTTTTTGCATAGTAGTGTTGCATGGAGCTTTTGTAAATAAAAGTGAGGCAATAAAAACAAGCAAATTAATTTGAAAGTCTATACTTTTGATATCCACTGTATCCATAACTGATATTTTTTTTATTTTATTTATATTTATTTAACCTTTATTTAAACAGTTGAGTCAACTGAGAACCAATTCTCATTTACAATGACGACCTGGCCAAGAGGCAATAACAGTATACAAGTCTATACAAGTAACAGTAATAGTCTATACAATAGTAAAAACATAACCACAATAAACAAACAACATGAGTCAGTTTAAAACATCATGATATACACAATATAACAACAGAAATCTATGTATAGTAGCGGGGCCAGAAGAAGCTAAATTCAAAAGCAGCTGCAGTTATCAGAAATGATGTTATGTATGAGGTGTTAAAGGAAGGCAGTGGAATGAGGGTGTGGAGTTTTAGGGACTTTTGCAGCTCGTTCCAGTCACTAGAGGCAGCATACTGGAATAAGTGGCAGCCAAAGGAGGTGCAGACTTTGGGGATGATCATAGATATGAAAAAAGTTGATATGAATCTAGGGCATATGGATAAGGAGTACAATTATGCGAGGGGCTGGTATGAAGCTCTGTGGAGGGTTGTAAGGCGTGGGTCCTCATGGAGTGCAGACCAGAGATGGAGACCAAGGCCTGGAAGGGGTAAGGTCACGGAGAACGGGTTGACTCGGGATATTGTGAGACAAGGGCTGGAGCTAGAACATGGCTTTGGGTTTGGGACAAATATGGAAAGTATGGAGTTAGAGCATGGTGTTGAGAGGGGCTTGGCTGGATATCAGGACCAGATGATGGCTCAGGGTAGAAGAGTGATGAGGCGCACCGCACCACATAAATCACTGGGATGCTTCTTGTTTTGCAATCAGAAGCCAGAGAGAAAACAATCTTGTCTTGCAAGACGAGGCACTTAATTATAGTCATAAAGAGTGAGTGAGAGTGGATCTGATTAAAAACATACTTATCCTTCAGACAGCAGCGCTTAGTCCCATATTCTGAATTTCTCATGGTATGCGAGTGTGCATTTGTGTACATACGTCTGTGTTATTCTACCTCTTGACAGTTGAGACATACACGCTGTAGACATAGGCCTTGTATGGTTGACTCGGGGGGGGAAGTCAAGGGATCCTGTGGCTGGCCGAGAGGTGTGACCACAGAATTTTAATGGTTAGAATGTTCTCTCCATTGTTTTCTATTTTGGCTAGTACATAAAATGGCGTCTATGGTTAGTTGCTATATGATTGGTCCTTGCTGCAAAACCTCTCACCTCTTCAACTTGCTGTAAGTCGGTTTATATACGGAAGCTAGCCCAGTGGTACCAAGGAGGTTTCATATTATCGAGCGGTACACATAAAAATGGTCACCGCTCCGACCATCCAGGAGCGTTGATTTGAATGGGAAAGACCGTTCTGTCCACTCAAATTTTGTGGGTGTGACTAAATTGTCGAAAATTCTGCTCCATGTGCACCTGCGAGAGTAGGGCTGCAACTAACGATTATTTTCATTGTCGATTAATCTGTCGATTATTTTCTCGATTAATCGATTGGTTGTTTGGTCTATAAAATGTCAGAAAATGGTGAAAAATGTGGATCAGTGTTTCCCAAAGCCCAAGATGACGTCCTCAAATGTCTTGTTTTGTCCACAACCCAAAGATATTCAGTTTACTGTCATAGAGGAGTAAAGAATCCAGAAAATATTCACATTTAAGAAGCTGGAATCAGAGAATTTTGACTTATTTTTCTTAAAGAATTACTCAAACTCAAAATAGTTGGCGATTCATTTAATAGTTGACAGCTAATCGATTAATCGATTAATCGTTGCAGCTCTACGCGAAAGTAGTAACTCACACTCACATAACTCACACTTTCACACTGTTACGATAAGAGCTAGGGTAAATTAGGATTATTTATTAACCGTGAATATTTGGTAGATTTCTAGAAGAACCTTGTCCAGGTTTTGCCCATGTGACATTGCTGTTTAACTAGCTAGCATAATGTCAGCTAAAATAATTTCTAAACACTGCGAAAATGTGCAAATATCAAGCAAATACATGTCAAAGATGTGTTCTGTAAATCTGTAAATTAAGTATTGTATGTGTATTTCCAGTAGTATTTATATTCAAATAAAGAAGGTGGGATATTTACATTGATATTGTTGTTATAGTAGAGTTGGATGCTGGCTAGTGCTAAAGCTGTCACTGAAGTGCTGCCAGATTGGCTATGCTAATTAACTTAACCAATAAATTTGTCTAACATAGTGCTTCTAGCTTGAGTATACTGATGAAAAAGTACTGTAAATTGATGACAAAAAAGAGCCAATTCCTCTATGAGGCCTTTCATTCTCATCAACAGTTCTGCTTTCTATGCTAGATCATCCTAATGGCATCTGTATAATTGAAGTAGAGGCTTGGCGATATTTCGTCTTTACAAAAGGGATTTTAATCTGACTGAAGTACAGTGTTTGTCGTTAAAAAATAACATAATAAAACTTGTAATAGTTTAATATTGATTTTAGATATTCACACTGGAATTAAATGAAGAAAAACAACAATTACAGAAAGACAGCTCAGTAAGCTATATGGGTGGTTTTCCTTCGGCTTAGGGGAGGCAGATGTATTCACATCCTTTTAAGGACCTAATATAGTCAAAGGCAATTTAGAATGTTCATACAGGGAAACTGTGGTAGTATTGTTCATTAGTATCTGCTGTAGTTATTGAAGGTAATAATATTATTATTATCGTATGGTTGAACTTTGTAGTTCACACTTAAGTCTTTTAGCTTAGAGGGAATAATGCAATTAAATGGTGTTAGACATGGAAAATATCAGAGTTTGTTTCAAAGGGTGAGGTATGGGGGAAACGGCCACTGATGTGTGTGTGTGTGTGTGTGTGTGTGTGTGTGTGTGTGTGTGTGTGTAAAATTGGAGCATGTCCAGCTCCCATACTCCTTCAGAAAGATAAAGCTGTCTAACGTTACAAAACCATGGAGAATATCACCGTTCCCATGGCTGCCAGTACATACACATGCATGGAGACACACTAACATACTCAGGAAATGTTCATGTACATGTACACTCTGTCTCTCTGTCTCTCTCTCTCTCTCTCTCTCTCTCTCTCTCTCTCTCTCTCTTAGCTTCAGGAGATTAGTATTGAGATGTGTTGGAGCAGGGAACATGCTGTAGCATCAGTACTGGACTGAGTGGTTGGACTCTGGACATGGGATCCAATCCTGCAGAGATACTCCCTCTCTCCTGGGTCACCACCACCTTCTAGACAGATAGATGGTTTAGTTGGCATCTAAATAATATATGCACATATAAATCGTGCACATGTAATAAGCTAATATACAGGGCCAGTGCAACTGTGCTAACCCCTTTTCTGAGACACAGATTGTTGGAGAACTTGTAGACTGATACTCTATAACGGTGATTCTCAATCTTTTTCATATCAAGAACCCATCATTTAGTCCACATTAGGGTCAAGGACCCCCATTTGATGAGATTTTGTCTCTTGGACCCAAATCTGAGAATATTTTTCATTGTTAGATATGATTTTGTCCAGAATTCCATGACTATCTGTACTGTAGGTAGAGAGATAACAGTGAAACTATGATCAAAACAGTCATTCTTCTACATTGTCTAATTGTGTCAACTTCTTGTTAAAGTTGAACAATTAATCAATTTAACCCTATTAACCAAATTACTCAATTAATTAATCGGCCTCTCATCTTGGTGCATCTTGTTTACTTTTTTCTTTTAGTTGTGTGTTCAGTTGCACTTGGCAACTTTGCATGTTGGCAGCCAGCTTACAGTCTGCATCATGTAAATTAGTGGAGATACACTCTTCTCTGTTGGAGCCCTGCTTCCTGATTTACTCTTATAAAATGGTTGGATTTTTTTTGGGATTGAAGTCTTGCCTAGTGTAGCTTTAAAGATGAGGTTTTATTGTGGTTTCATGGTTGTAGGTATGTCTGTGGTTATGTACTGTGGCTCTGTAATGAAAGTTTGAGTGTTTATTTGCTTTTATATTCCTGGTAATATGCTGTATGTGTTCTTCTAGTTGTACTACTATGTATATATTGTAGTGGTTGTGTGTGAGCATACCCTCCCTGACCTCTGACCTGGTGATGGCTGTGTTCAGGCATGCAGCCCCGCTTCCCTCCCGAAAGCCTCTCCTCCCTCCTTCCTTCCGCCCTGCTGGACTGGATGATGTATGTTGTTCCTCTCTAACCCACTTCTTTCAGTCCAACACTTGCCCTCCCTCTTTCTAGAGAACTGATACCAGTTCCCCTATAATGTACTATGACTTTTTCTGATTATGAGAGTGTTATACAGTATATGGTTACAATGTACATAGGGTTCCTCCATCCTCAAATCGGCACGTCTGTACATATTACTTCCATCTGTAAAGTGAAGTTTATCTCCAAGGTGTATAGTTTTTGCACTTCTCATATCCCTTTCATTGTTATAGATTACAAATATGGTACTATTTTACAACTTCTATAATTCGCCACCTCTTTCATAAAGCAAAATCACATTGTCATTCTGCCTCAGTAAGTTGTACTGCTTCTATTTTGCACATTCTGTTAACGCTGGAATCTAGACTTCTTTGCAAATTTTCATTCATACATTTCTACTGAATTATGTCCTGTAGATATTAGTGTTGGAAGTGACGGTTGAGTATGTTTATATAACCCCCATTTACTCCATTCCTAATTATGTGCTTTTTTTCTTTGCTCTATCCTATTGACATTTGTTGCTGCAGCAACCCACTTTTCCCATGAGGCTCAATAAAGTTTAATCTAATCTAATCTAATCTAATACTTTATCTCTGTTCCCACAGACAGCCTTTTACTGATAGTTTGCACACATAAATGTATCTGCTTAATCTTTAGCCAAATCCTGTCTAAACATTGCGGTGAACTATGACAATCAGAGGAAGGAGACCCTGCTGCTAACCTAGACAGTAGGATCAAAACCAACTCTCGCCAACTTCATTGTCCCTTGAGGGGAAATTTGTCTTGCACTTACAGTACAAGACAACAAACTGACAACATTCATGTAAAACATACAGACAGTCCATTATGCAGACATCTACAACCCTGGTCTATAAAGTATATACAGTCTAAGCATATCTCATTCTCCTTAGGATATGTACCAAGAATGATGTTGAGGGGTCAAAAACTGAAAAAACCTTGGGGCAAATTAAAAATGGCATAAAATCCAATATGGCATATATCGATGATCAAGAGGCAAATTTGAACTAGTCACACACACCCGCTAGATCAATCAGTATAATTTTGGAAATGTGGAAGTGCAGTGGCAAGATGCATCATTTCCTCAGGTGGTGTCAGAGATATTCTTAGTACCAGACAGATTACCAAATAGATGATGTCATGCCACCCTTGGGACATTCAGCATCATTTTGTCAATGCTGGAATTCAGTGGTGAGATTCATTATTCCCCCGAGAGTGAAAGAATAAGCAATAGAATAAATGGATAAATCGAGATTGCATATCTATATCTACCTATATCTATATCCATAGTCCAACAAGATGGTGTAGGGGATTCGCTCAGTGATCCCACATTTGCCTGCCTAGTTTGTGGGCCTCTATGATTACTATATTAGTTTCTCATCAGTTAGATAATAATGAATAACAGGAGAGATACAGGCCTATTGTCTGACTCAGAGAGTTGTCAGATCTGTCAGCAGGGCAGACCAAGTTAGAGGTTTAATATCAGGGCAGATCTAGTGCCTGTGGCTCCCTCACAGTAACCTGACCCCCAGTGTGTCCAGTGATTCCCCTGCTTTAATGCCTCTCTAGACTGGATGCTGACATAAGCCCTTTTTATACAGCTGACCCAGGAGAAATTCTGTTGTAGAGCCGGGGGAAGAGTTAATCATGATCCATTTCCGCAGGCTTTCTTTATCCACTTTCTACGCGGTATGATCATCTTTACACTGCAGAGGGGAATCGGTGGGAATCAGTGTATCTGGTTAAACAATAAACATTGCATATTTCGTAGTAAAACCAATATGTGCCATTCTCAGAGAAAATCATACCAAACTACATAAAAAAATATGGAAATTTACGGTGGCCTTGATTATCAGCAAAGGTAAAATATGATTTAGATCTTTTCTGAATTATTACTGAATTATAAGCACTTATTTCAATAAAATTTCAACTTTTAGAATTGGTCAGCTTGTTATCCCCACTACTTCCACCAAAAAAGACGGATGGTATGTTAGTGAGCTGTGTCTTTCAGCATCAGAGGAGTCCTTTGTTGTCTATAACTGAGAAAGAAAGTTGTCTTTTTTTTTTCACTGCCCTAACATTATATCTGTCCTCTCTCTCTGTCTAGACTACAGTCTTCCAGCGGCGAAGAGCTTCCACCCCACCCATGGCTTCAGTTCCAGATCCATGATACACACACCCAGCCGCATCATGGCTGTGAGTACTATTATTATATTAAAAATCAAGAAAACCTTTAACGCCTATAGCCATTGATGATGGCTTTATAATAAAATGTCACTCTTAATGTAATAAATTCCCAGAAAATGTAATAACATCAATGTAACAACTTGTACGAATAAGAGCTAAAAATACATTATACCCTATATCAACTAATAATCCTCTGGTTGATATAATAATGTGATGTGATACATTTTGGTATTACATCATCTGGAAAATATGACATTATCAGTAGAGCTCAATATATAGGACATATGCATAACTCCAAAATCCAAGTCACTGGGGATGGGAGTGTCTTGAAATTCCAGTGGGTGGGGTGTTTTTGTTCCAAAACAGAGTATGGGCCGGAAAGTGAGTTGTGAAAGCCAGAATTCTCAGAACCTGGCCAAGTAATCATTAAGTCATTCGTACTGATCAACAACCCTGTCAACCCCCACACATACTGTATATTATGGTCATTTTGTGCTATGGGACAGTACAAATCTGTCAAATTGCAGCTTTTATAGATGAATATGTTTCATAAGTTGTAGGTTTGATGACCGGGAGAATGTGAGAACGGTATTTTTACCTCATTTGCACAATATTAAACAGTTTTCTCGTCACATCATGTTTTGCATTGCCACCTATCCCACCATGCCGTATGCATAAATGGAGGTGAACTGTTTGCCTTGTGAAATCACGTCTGGTGTGCAACTGGCATGTGGGTTGACATCTTGGTTCTGGCTCTGTGGGATATCACTGTGTGTCTCAGTAACACTGTGGTCTCACAGCCAGAAGGTCGTGGGTTCGATTCCTGGTTGTATCTGTGTGGAGTTTGCATGTTCTCCCTGTGTTCTCCTGGGTTTCCCCTTACAGTCCAAAGACAGGCAAGCCAAGTGGATTGGAGACGCTTGGTGGATACGAGATCTGTACAGGGTATGCTAGGATAGGCTCCAGTAGCACCTGCTGACATGAAGAACAATGTCATGAGAAAAGAAAAATATAAACAGGACGTTTGTCTGTTGCTTTTAACCAGCCAGTCCAACAATGCCAAGGCCAAAGTGAGCTTCCTGCCTACTTCAGTAAGCAGTAATGGAATGGAAAATGGAAGATGGAAAATGGAAGAGCTGTTGAATGTGGAACTTCCTATACCACCTATTCACTGTCCAGCACAGTTCCAACTAGAACTCTAGAACTCAAGAACTGTCCCTACTAAAGCTGTTTTAAAGGGAAGTTAAGTGGCCAGTATTGAGACAGACTGGCTAGTGCCATGTATATCCTATGATCTTTTGATTGTATTCTTATTGTGTGTTGTGTTATATGTCAATTTATTATTTTGTCTTCCACTGAGCACCACAATGGATATAAGCAGTGGTGGAAAGTACATTTACTCAAGTACTGTACTTAAGTACAGTTTTGAGGTACTTGTACTTTACTTGAGTATTTCCATTTTATGCTACTTTGTACTTATACTCCACTACATTTTAGAGGGAAATATTGTACTTTTTACTCCATTACATTTATTTCACAGCTAAAGTTACTAGTTACTTTTCAGATCAATATTTTATATTTAAAACATTTGATCATCTTTATAAAATAACTATAAAATAGCGTTGCTATAGATTAGACTACCCAAAAGTATAGCTAAATTGTTAAAATTAGCTTCACGTTGACAACTTTAAAATGCTGCTTACATGTATGTCAATAAATCAGTATTAATATTCCAATAATTTATGAAAAATATAACTCTAAATGGGGACAGTTTGCATAATGAGTACATTTACTTTGATATTCTAAGTACATTTTGCTGCCAATACTTATGTACTTTTACTTAAGTAAGGTTTTGAATGCAGGACTTTTACTTGTAATGGAGTATCTTTACATTGTTGTATTGCTACTTTTACTTAAGTAAAAGATCTCAGTACTTCTTCCACCACTGGATATAAGTGTTTTAAGTAACTTTCATGTGCTATCTGAAAATATATGTGAATTGGTTTTTTTTCATCATGTATTTTTATATTCCCTACTATCTAGAACTAGTCTCAATGTCCCTTTCTTTTCATTTGTCTCAGCTCTCTCCTTACCAGCCCATGTAACCTGTCACACATTAAGAGCCAACCCATCAATCCTGACATGTCCATGCAGTATTTCACAAGAACCCTCCAGAGTCGAGTTTAGATGCTTACACACCTCCCGAAGAGAGCATACAGCTCAGTGTTTTGGACGCGCCATTTTGCGTATGTTTTTATCTTGACGAGATTGTACGCCAGCTAAAGTCTTCCACCTGCTCCCTTGACCCACTCCCAATGAAATGTGTCCCTAACTGCCTATCTGATGTTGTTCTGTCAATTGTCAACACCTCATTGCAATCTGGTTCTCTGAAGACCGCTATAATCAAACCACTGCTTAAGAAGAGCAGTCTAGATTACTCCATAATTAGTAATTACAGGCCAATATCCAATCTTCCGCTCCTCAGTAACATTATTGAAAAGGTTGTCTATAAACAATTACATGACTATTTAACTCACAGCAGTCTCCATGACATGTTACAGTCCGGTTTCCGTGCCAACCACAGTACTGAAACTGCACTTCTGAAGGTGGTTAATGACCTTAGAGTCAATGCAGACGCTAACAGGCTCTCAGTTCTAGTACTATTGGACCTGAGAGCAGCCTTTGATACGGTGAATCACAACATATTAATCCAAAGACTGGAACATTTTGTTGCATACTGTATTGCATATATATTTTTTTTGTGATTGATTTTTGATTTGTTAGATGTAGGTATGCTTGTTTTCTGTAAAGTCCTTTGAGACATGCTTTTGTGATGATGTCTATATATACTTGACTTGACAAAGAAATGCACAAGGCAATACTAATGGTCATACAACCATGGCCGACACTTACACGTTAGAAATTATATTCTAACCCCCCCCTCCTCCCTTGCAGGTTCCCACAGTACCCCTTCACTCCTCTGGCTTCTCCTCTCGCTCTGCCATGGAAACTGGCTACAGGAAGAGCCAATCAGGAACCAACGTGGTCCAGAGCAGCTACCAGACCACCCAATCACACCCCAGAAGCAGACGCTCCAAGTCGCTTTGCCAGGCAGACCAGGAGGAGCTTCCTCTGTCTGTGCTGCTTCCTCCGGAGAACCCCGCTTACCTGACGCATAGCCCCGCCATCGGCACCCTAAGGCGCAGCCTCAGTGGAACGTTGGCCCAGGGAGGAGGGGGCTGGCAGGATGAGGAGCTTGCTTACCAACACACCTATAAAGGCCCCTCTCACCGCACCATCAGCCGCATCACCAACCGTCAGCAGCACTATCAACAGCAGAACTCTGCCTGGGGCCAGGAGGGCTGGGCTGGGACCGGCAGGGTTGCCCCTATGGCAGGGGACGGGTGGGCGGGGCAGTGGCAGCAGCATGTGTCCAGGACCGGTACTGCTTTGGGGACAGGGCAATACCAAGCCCCACTGCACCGAGCCGCCTCGCTGCGCAGCATGAGGAGTGTTGGGAAGGGAGTGGATGTGATAGAGGGAGGATCGACACACAGCAACGACCCACTGGGAGGGTGAGACACATCATTACTTACCTCTGGTCTGCAAAAACATCAACTTTGTTAATGTGCATGCTGCTGCATAAGATCATAATCAGGAGTGTTTTTATCTTACTTAAACGCACAGTATGTAATTTCTGCCACTAGGGGTCTCTCAATCTAAACAATAACAAGCAAATAGTAAACATGTTGTCCCCCACCAGTGATGCAGTTCCACCCTTGGGTCAGTCTCATTCATTGTCAATGCTGCCCCCTAGCGGCACAAAGTCAATATTACAGTGTGACTAACAAACGAACGAACTAACGAACTAACGGACGGAGACTGATCCATAATGAATGAATAATCGCAATCTGTCACGAGTGAGCAATAAAAACAATAGAATGAAATAAACCACAGAGCGGCTAGAGTGGCTAGCTAGCTATTTGGCCGACTTCCTTCCTCACTCTCTGACGTATCATCTGGTGTTTCCTGTGTTTCCCCGGAAGTTAGGGGGTAAAGGGGATATGACGCCATTGACAGGCGACCAAATGAAACGCACCATTACCTTGAATAAAATTACGGATTTCTCTGGGTTTGAACATTGTTGGAAACATTTGGGATAATGTAAGTACACAACTCAAAAAAATATATAACATAGGTCTAGTCGTTTTTAGATATTTTAATGCAGAAATGTTACATATTATACCTTTAAACGCAAGTAACAGAGAGCAAGAGGTCAAAGGTCAAATGAGCATTACAGCATTGTCATTGCTACACAACACAAAGTTTGCTATTGCGAAAGAGGATAAAGAGCCAATTCTGAAACAGAGAATGTAGCTAAAATTAATTACTCATCAGGAAACTGTAAGAGGTTGCTTAGTTCCCTCCAGGAGCTACACATTTTTTCTCTTGTCATGGGTAGTATTTATTTGATTTGATCAAAGTTGAGATATGTTCAACATCTACAACGCGAGGCACATAGTTTGGAGGAGACATATGCTTGCAGTGACCAAACCACTGACAATAACTGAAAAAAAAGCGTCCTATGTGATCATGGCCTAATCATGCGCTGTTGTCTACATACAGTTTAACATTCTTGTATGGGTGTGTGTGTGTGTATGGGTGTGTGTAGGATGCAGGGTCTGGACATGGCTACAGCAGTCAGATATCTCTCCGAGTCAGACATAGGAATGCAGGTTCTGGGAGCTGCCTATATACAACACCAGTGTTACCATAGCAATGATGCCAAAAACCAGGTAAAAAGTTGATACTTAATATGTTCTAGTGTTGTAATTGTTGATTGTATATGTTTTTATAACTTCCACTTGCTCTATTCTTATTTATATTCTTATTCATACTTTGATGTATCCTATTACTTGGTGTGATTTGCCTATATAGCCCAGGGGAAATTAAAGTGTGTGTATATATTTGTCGTTGTGGTGTGCATACAAATGTGTAGATACTGTATGCATGTGTGTATGTGCATGTCTCTCTATTAATGTGTAACCTGATCCTCTCTCTCTCTGCCTGTCTATGTCTCTCGCTCCAGGTCCGAGCTCTGCTGGGCGTACCGGCTCTGGTCCACCTTTTCTCCAGCGACAACCAGGAACTGCAGCGCTTCGCAACCGGCGCCACGCGGAACCTCATCTACGAGAACGCCGAGAACAAGGCAGCGCTCATCGACGCCGGCGGAGTGCTGCGTCTCGTCAGCATCCTGAACACACCTGATGACGAGCTCCGCAAGAACATCACAGGTACCAACAAACCCTGGATCTGACGTTCACATGAGAATTTGTTTTCAAAAACTCCTTTTTATGCCTCCGGGCCAGTGACAGCCGTGGCTGGAGGCATTATGTTTTCGGGTTGTCCGTCCGTCCGTCCCATTCTCATGAACGCGATATCTCAGGAACGCCTTGAGGGAATTTCTTCAAATTTGGCACGAACGTCCACTTGGACTCAAGGATGACCTGATTAGATTTTGGTGGTCAAAGGTCAAAGGTCAGGGTCACTGTGACCTCGCGTCCGTCCCATTCTCAGGAACGCCTTGAGGGAATTTCTTCAAATTTGGCACGAACGTCCACTTGGACGCAAGGATGAACTGATTAGATTTTGGTGGTCAAAGGTCAAAGGTCAAGGTCACTGTGACCTCACAAAAGGCGTTTTTGGCCATAACTCAAGAATTCATACGCTAATTATGACAAAATTTCACACAAATGTCTAGGAATAAAGGTATAGGATAAAATGATGAAGTGATGACATTTTATATCCAAAAGTCCTAAGGTTCAACTTCACTGTGACATCATAATGTTTTGCTTACCACTGTAGCTGAGAAATTGGCGGAGGCATACAACCGCAAGGCGGTTATTTCTAGTTTTAATATCGCAGGCTTTCCACGTAATCCTTTCGTGGTGGGAAAATGTGACATTGTACTCATTTCACGAAATTTCAGATCAGGCTGAACAGCTACAGCTGTGTTTTGTGTGTGGAGTATAGATGAGACAGACTACTGTGTCACAGTACCCTACTTTTGGAAGCAAATCTACCTTATCAGACTATTTACTTTTACTTATAATGTTACTGAATGAACCTACACCCACACCACAACCGTCTTTTTAGGTATCTCTCTTTTTCTAGCTTGGTGGTTATATATTTTGACATTTGCGAACAGCCAATCCTCTAGTGCAGTGGTTCTCAACGTGGGGTCCGGGGACCACCAGGGGTCCTTGAGGGCATTCCAGGGGGTCCCCAGCAAATTGATGAATTGTTAAACTTCATTATTTTGTCATTTTAGAATGACTATTTTGATCATAGCTTCACTGTTATCTCTCTACCTACAATACAGATAGTCATGGAATTCTGGACAAAATCATATCTGACAATAAAAATATTCTCAGATTTTGGTCCAAGAGACAAAATCTCATCAAATGGGGGTCCGTGGCCCTAATGTGGATTAAATTAGTGGTCCTAGATATGAAAAAGGTTGAGAACCACTGCTCTAGTAGAACTTCATGATGGAGCCAGCTGTGGTTGATAGGATATTTCTGACGCAACTGCAAAGCTAGCTTGTAGCTGAGAGGAAACTGACACTGTACATTCCTTTATTTGGGATGTCAACTCTTCCTTTCTTTCTCCCTGTTAGCTGTTTCCACTTCACTCTTGCATGAGGTTACTGTAATAATACTCATTACACAAATATGCAAATCTGATATTTAATGCATAGCACCTCCGTTGTGGCTGCAGGTATCCTGTGGAATCTGTCTTCCAGAGACAACCTGAAGGAGAAGCTGTCCAGAGAGGCTTTATCAGAGCTTACAGACAGAGTGCTAATTCCTTTGTGCAGCAGCATCCAGCTCAGCCCTTCTGAGAAAGACATTTTCTACAACACCACCGGCTGCCTCAGGTAACACCGAAGACCCTTCTTAGCCTACTGACCTACCTAAACTGGTTTTGGGTTGATACATGTAAACATCATTAGATAGTGTTTCCACAATACCAGAATTTTGACTTCATTACCAAGTTGACATCTACTATCTACAATTTGCTCCACTACTTACTATTTAAAACTTCAACACTACTATGATGTCACAGAACAACTGATATGCTTTTTCAGGTTACAACAGTTGCACAACAGATGTGATTTCACAAGGCTAACAATTCACCTCCATTCATTGTCTATACGAAGCGAGTACAACTGAAGGGCGGCTCTGTCTATTCTAATCCTTTTCCTTCTCTTAACTGTTCCAATCTGAACATTGTGACATCGCATTGGAATTTCAGCTTGCACAACCCACTTTTAAAATTCAATATTGATTTCAGTCTTTTGCAACACTATCAGAATAGTATTGGAATTTTGGTTATCATGCAAGTTAGGCTAAGATGCCTGACTTACTTCCACATTAAACAGGTTACTGTGGCATGTAAACATCTTACTGCCTTCACTTTTGGTTTTTGAATTCAGTCTGTCAAAGTCAGACTCACACAGCATTATGAGTACATTTTAATATCAACAAAAAACATTGCACCGAGTAGTACTTGCTATTACTATTATCATTTATTTCCCCTATATTAGAAATAAGCTATTCTGTTAACTGGTTTATAACAAGGACACTCAGTCACAGGGTATCAAAGGATTAACCTGAATAAGACCTTAACCAGAGTATGGCCAATAGTCATGTTACTCTGGAATGGAAACATAGCCAGTGATCTCGTGACTCTTGACCTCTTAGTCTCTGACTCCAGGAGTTTCCCACACAGAGGCTTTACCTGGGCGAGCTGCCCAGCTGTATTAGTGGCCACCCAGATAGATTAGATAGAGCCCCATTTTAATAATTTTTCGTATCCGTCCAAGAAAGGGATTGCCATTGACTAACTAGAGGACCTGACTAGAGTGGACCAAACAATCCTCCTCTGCCCCTCCCCTCCCTGTTCACTCTGCTACCGCATGTTCCATACATGCAGAAGGGGATGTACACAATTGCATGCACTCTGCAGAGAAACGCTGAAAGCAACACATGATGTTGCCCATACATTCGCTCATGTATGCCGCATCGCCACAATATCGGCATGGCCACCACAAAATCAAAAATTGGTCAATGTATAGAAATGCAGCGTTAAGCAAACGTGAAACCAAATCGGAGATGTGTTAAACAGAGATGTGTAAAATACCAAACGACTTCATGAATCAGGAGTCATTCTGCCAAACGAGTTGTTTGCCACACGCAGCCATTTAAGAATTGAGTCTCGTTCGCGAATGAAGATGTTGAGCAGAAATTGAGCTGCGAGTCGCGCATGCGCCGCAAGCGTAGGAGGGTGTCTAGACAAGCAGAAGAGGCAGACTGTTCAGTGAGTGAGTGAGTGAGTATGGAAGCCCATTTCCGCCAGTGTGATGAAAAAAAAAGATCCTGTAAGTCATTATAATAAGTTGGTATCTCAAAATAATGAGTTAGTATCTCAAAATAATGACTTAGTATCTCAAAGATACTAACTCATTATTTTGAGATACTAACTCATTATTTTGAGATACTTACTCATTATTTTGAGATACCAAGTAATTATTTTGAGAAAGTTTCTCATTATTTTGAGATATTAAGTCACTATTTTGACCATTTTTTTCATCACACTGGCAGAAATGGGCTTCCATAGAGTGAGCGAGTGAGTCAGCGAGTGAGTGAGTGTGGCTTCCAGGGTAACCCTTGCAGTGTGCACTGCAGCACGAGGTTTAGAATTACAACAAAATAAGCAGTCAGGTATGAGTAATTCTGCTAGCGAGCTGACTAATTCACACTTTGCATTCCTCCACCTAAGTAAACTATTTTGTTTATTCCACAAACTTAAACCTGCAATAAGCGATATCAAACCTTATAGCCTATCCTGACACTAATGTGTACTATGTGGACATTTCACTGAGACATAATGACATAAACCAATATCCAGATACGCGCGCCAGCTGTGTTGCTGTTTTCACCTCTTTTCTAAAGCTTGTTGTCAAATTCTGCACCAGAACGAAGCTTCTCCCGGTCCGGTAGCTTGGCACCTCCCTCGCTTTAAAAGCGGCTCTCACCCCCTCCCATTCCTGAAGAAAGTTCTCGTAATGGCGGAATCGACGAAGCGAGCAAGTACACTTGTTAAACTAGTAAACTGAGTGACTCATAAAGAACCGAATCACATAAAAGAGCCAAGCTTTGTATTACTACTGGCCACGGCTCTCACTGTAGGTAAGGACAAGTAATTAAGCCCCGCCCACCAAACAACCACTGCAACAAGTCAATTCCCAACCTGAGAGAAACACTGATGTAGGTACAGCATAGCCTTCTAAAAGATACCGCAAATGACTTCAGTAATGTTTTACCCATTAACTGCTGATTGGATCTAAGCTTATCCTTATGATATCCAAGATCACACTGTATTTCTCATTCTGCGTGTGTGTGTGTGTGTGTGTGTGTGTAGGAACCTGAGCTCAGTGAATGAGAGGACGAGGCAGAAGATGAGAGAGATGCGAGGCCTGGTAGATTCTCTCATATCCTACATTCAGAACGCTCTACAGGAGGACAAGGCAGACGACAAGGTAACTCCAACCTTCAAAGTAATAATCCATGACATTTTCATATGTAATAAATAATTGTCTGTTTTACTGCTCTCTATTGGCGATTGATATAACACAATAGTAATTCAACCTATATCCAGTTCATGAAAGCTTTTACATTTGCTGTTACCAGACACCCAGTGTCCGGTAACGTTCCCGGTGTTGTGCCAGACTTTGCTTACCCTAAAAAGTGTGTTTCCCCTAGAGGTCTCTCTTCACCTTGATTTCATGTCAGGGAAGAAAATAACAAAATGTTCAATTCCTGTGGATTGTTTTGCTATTGTTGGCTTTTCAAACTGTAAAACTGTGTTATAAAAATGTCTGAAACATTTGAACAGAGATCACGCTCGCTTGTGATCTTATTGTCTCAAACTGCAAGTGTCCATTGATTCAACAAGGCAGCTGTCAGACTGTATATTAGTCTGCTTGTTTCTATGCCAGAGTAACCTCACTACTGGTCATGCTTTGGCTAAGGTCTTACTCAGGTTAATCTGTTACATGAATCTTTGATACCCCGTGATTGAGTCTTCCTGTTTCCATGAATAAACCAGTTAGCAGAATATTCCCCCTCCCTCATTGACTGAGCAATAGTAGCTGACTTCTGATACAGGGGAAAGAGATTATGATCCCAAGATAGGGCTGGGCGATAATTCAATATTATTGTTTATCGTCTTTCAGTGGAATCATATCGTGATGATATGAACATATTTTGATATTGTGACACACATTTCTGCTGTCTAAATTGATGATGACAAGCAAATTTTAAATATTATTTGAATATTTCAGTTTTGTTTGACATCACACCTAACATTACCATTCATTTCAATGAGATGAACATTCATTTGATTATTTAACATGATTTTGCATACATGAACCATATTGTGATATATATTGATATCGAGAAAAGTCCTTATGATTATCATGATATTGATTTCAACCATATCGCCCAGCCCTGTCCCAAGAGCAATAGTAACTAGATGGCACTCAGTAGAACGCATACCTCCTCCTCAATATATGCCACTTCCACATGATGGATTTTCAGCAAACGTTAATAATTTCTTACATGCCACATTACCAACTTGTTTCACATCAGAAGATGCACACATTTTCATGACTGGACCTGAAATGGGACACGAGATATGCCTGTTCAAATTCTAGCCGCTTTTAAGCATTTTAGCCGATTATCACAGCACCTCTTGGACAATCAGCTCTATATCTGTTCAGTAGCCATAAGGGCTGCCCTTCTACCACTGTACCAAGTTTTGGAAAAATTGGCTGGGCGTCTATGTCTCTATGAATCGTGGGAAAAGTTAATCAGTAATTCTTTGCCGCATGATCAACAAAGTTCAACAAATTTCCTGCAAAGTTTCATGCAAAACCATTTATAACTTTTAGTGCATATAGTTAGTTCCCCCTCAGGGTAGATGATTCTGATTATTTATGACTTGTCCACCTCCGCCTCCCTCTTCTTACACCTGCACCCCTCCCTCCCTCGGTCTTCATGTCCAGGGGTTGGAGAATTCGCTGTGTGTCCTGAGGAATCTGTCCTACCAACTTTACATGGAGCTCCCTCCCTCGATCCGCCACCGTTTGGAGGGGCCGACCAGGGCCTCCGCCTCCAGGGACAGCCAGGCCATTGGCTGCTTCACCCTGCACACCAAAACCACCAAAGAGGTACAACACAGGACTCATGGAAATCACGTACCTGGTCACAAATCAATCACTGGCCCTATACCTTCAGCCAAATAATTTATTCCAGCGTAGAAGCATGAAATCAATGGCAGTTAATGCAGGTAGAAAATTAGATAGTGGTATCAGAAGCTTTACATGCAATGGTATATAGTCAAAGCAGAGTCGGAAAGTAAGGGAAATGTAATTAGGCTAATGCTATGAATTGTGTAGGTTCACCAAAGATGTAAATGGGACTGGCAGTAGTGTTGGTTTTATTTTCTTATGTTTATTACATTACTCGCTCTTCCACTTGGTCACAGTAAGTTTGACCCACATGCATGTCCACTATTAGATTAATACAAATCAGAGCTAATATGATTTGCCAACATGTTTGACATCATTTCCCTAAATATTTCCTATTCTGATTCTTATAGTGCTATAGTAGTTTCAGAACTTTCATTAGCAAGGTTCAATCAGAACAAACTGTTTTTGACAGCTTTTTCCATTTCATTTCATTTCAATGTTTATTTGAATAGGCACATACATAGACATAGAATATTTAAACGAAAATAGTCTGATGTCACATATCATAACATTTATAGCCTAAGCTAATTTGCAATGTTTGTCCCTAGATGGGCTTTTGTAAAAATACTGTTAAAAAACAGATATAGAGTACAACAGATATAGAGTACACACACAAAAGGACATTGTCAACATAAGACAGATAGTACCAAAAAAAGAAAAAAAAAGAAAAAGATAACCTGGTATAAGAAAAGGAAATGGGGAAATAGAGAAAGAAAGAGAAAGACATAGTCACTCATGACTGGTTGCTCTTCAGAAACTGTTTTAATTTGTATTTAAAATGATCTCAATTATGATCATGTTTGAGATGTGTGGGTAATGTATTTTGTTTTGTTCCAATCCAATCCAATTCCTGGTCGCGGTAAAAAGCTCTTGAAAAGTCTTTTGGCTTTCCGAAACCTACAGATACCCTGCATTCTTTTTTGACCCCAAATTGTTTTTCATATTAAACATTTTAGATAGACAAAAGTAATATTTCAGACATTTTTTATTATTCATGACTAGTGTTCTATTGTTTACTTTCATTAGTTGAGACTGTTGACATTCACCCGCACCAGAGAAATGGGAGTATTGGACATATATGGATGACAATGAGCAAGCTAGGTGCTTCCCCTCAGCCTCAGTAAGAGATATTAGCTACATAACGAGTGGCCTAGCAGATACAAACCCTAGCAATGGCCTCAGGTCCACACGGTGGATCAGGTTCCAGTGCAGCACAGAGAAGCAGTGGATCACATTACTCAATAGTATAATAGCTCAATAGCAGCCAATGGCGGCTAATGGAGGCTAAGCATCAGGCCACCGTTACATGTATGTTCTCAGACTGGAGAATAGGACTCATATGACCTCTTTTCACATGTAATGCATCCCTTGGTTCCTCTTCTCCTTTCCCTCCTTTTCTCTACATCTGTATTTTCACTGTTCCCCATGATGAAATCAGGGGGCGGCAGGAGGGACTGGTGCTCATTCGTTGGTTTGTCCATTCGTTTGTCCAACTTTAATGAGCCTTGGTGGAATGTGAGAGGTCAAAATGAAAACTCTAAAAGGAAAAATCCACCTGAAAACATTTTAACACTGTTAAAAAACAGCAATTGGCGATGTGCCTTGCATTTTGTTGTTTGGTGGTGTATATAGCTTACTCCTGCAGATAACTGGCATAGACATAGACAACCAGAATGCAATGCTGCAATGATGCCATTTTAGTAAGGGGCGAGGCTGCAATCATAGACATGGCCCAATGTTCACTAGTTGGCTAGCTAACTATATTTTTATTCCCATACGCCCACCTTTGATTGAAAGCAGCAAGTTCACTCCTCTTTTCTGGGGGTTGTCAAAAGGCATTCTGGGAAACATCGAGAGTCGGGTTGAGGGAAAGTAGGTACACCAAAAAAGTAAATTTCAACACTTCATCATAAAATTACTGCATTTATCAATACACAGGATATGATGTAATATCTCTTGTGCCATAATCCAAGGTGAGCATTCCTATGGAGGCCCAATTCAGAGTCTAACAATGATACACTACCATACCAATGAGTACCATAGAAAACATCAGTCTACACCTCCATAAATCTACAGCACCATAAGACAGGCAGCAACATTCACCAGCTACCTACTCTAGTATCCTCTATTTTGTTAAGCGACATGGTGATAAATGACTGCAATAAGCAAAATATTGGCATTTATATACATTTATATGGCTAAAATACGGAACAGATGGATGCGTAGTCCGTCAATAATAGAAGTCTTGGGCTCCGTCAGCAGGTCCGTCACCAAGGCCCACGACACCTCAAGAGGGCTCAACAGTGTATTCCAGCGTCCCAGAAACACCCCCCTCTTTGCCCAGACTCAGCAGACCCAAGTCCACTACACTACTGTCGCTGTCACCTGCACCTTGTTAACAACATTACTTTACAATACACGCTAGCATCAATATCCCTTTCTATTCAGAACATTAAGTTACACACTACATCTAAACCCTACCAAGTCACACACTATGGAAGTTACAAGTTACCGGAATGTATTGAGCAGCACAAATTGATGACATCTAACCTCGCATTCACACTGCGAGCAACATAATCAATAAGTCAGCAGAAGTCCTGAGTCATTGGCCATGAACAGTGCATCTGATTTCCCTGCTTCCTTGTCTCCCTACTGATATGTTTTGGTTGCATGACCAATAGCTTTGCCTGGTAAGTGCAAAATGGACTTCCCAGTTCTCTACTACTTTTACGCTGTATCATTCTATAGTATCTAAGGTGGCTTTCACACCTATATCATTTGGTGCGGATTTTCATTTTGACAGGTGTGAACACAACATGTAGACTCGGGTGCGGATAAAAACTTGCAAACGGTTCGCCAAAAAGCGGTTTCAGTCCTCTTCCATGTGGACAGGGTCATTTCTGGTGTGATCAATTTGTGTGTGAACACAAACAGTCCGACCCAAAGAGAGGTTGTTTGGCTTACCTTCCCATTCTAGTTTGACTTTTTTGTACTCTTGCCAAAATATCTGTCTAATAGGTCAGGTAACAACCTAGCAAATTCTGGTTTGGACTTTAAAAGGACTATTACAATGTGAAAACATATATGCAGCTTTCTTATTGTGAATTTGTTGGTAATGCTGGAACAACAGCTTACTCGCTCGTTAACTTTACAGTTTGCAGTTTATCTCCGACGCTGAAAGATAGAAGTACAAAACGGTTTATTCGCAATTCCACAGGTCAGTCCACAAGACAGTAGTGGCTAACACAGGTATGCCTCCATCACCATCCTTTTTTTTTCCTCTCTCTCCTCCCCCTTCCACAGCAGCATAACCAGGATCTGTCCATTCTGTCAGAGGTGTCCCGCCAGCCGAGGGGCGTCGAGTGGCTGTGGCACCCTAAGGTGGTGGCGCTGTACAAGGCTGTTCTGCAGAACAACGAGAGCAGCACCACCAGCCGCGAAGCTGCCATAGGAGCCCTGCAGAATATCACTGCAGGAGATGCCAGGGTAGGATCTCCACACACATCACTATGCAGACATACAATCATAAAGAATGCCAGTGAAAGTTATAATAAAAATATGAAACATGCATGAACATCCAGAATGCGCTGCAGTCTGATTGAACTTTAACATACGTTGCAATTGTATGCTTCTGCAAGAAAACCAACAGTTGCACACAATCAATAGAAGTGACTTTGATACCGCTTTCATTCATTGCGCAAGTCTGATAAACTGGTCAGTTTGGATGTCTGAATTTAAGATTGTAACAAGATTGTGTAAATGGTCTGGAATGAACAGCCGGAGACACAGTATTCCAGGTTCTTTCTTTGATAACACATCTTAAATCTAACAAAAACCAACTGAACTTATCTAATAGTCAAACTCAATATTATCCGTCCTTCACTAAAATGTGTTTCCATTATTTTGTTGGTTGGCTATAGTTTGTTTTATTTAAGTGATTGAAAAAGTTGCATATTTGGCTATGTTTACATGCGCAGAATAATGTGACTATTGCCAATACTGTGAGTAAAGCAACAGTCTGTTTAAGCTGTTTACATGATTGCATAAAGTGACAACTCCCCATAATAATCCTGTTTACATGACTGAAGTTATTTCGATTGTACAGAGAGGATTGTGGAAATACAATATTTCTTTTCTTTAATAACAATAACTTGTCCTGCCACTATCAAATTTAACCAAAGCAATTACAGCCATGATTCTGCTCTATCACATCATGCTGTTCATCGCAGCCGTAGGCCTACTTTTGGGAGACCTGTTGGACAGAAGGAGACGATGCATGGAGTTGTTGCACTCCGGTGTTTTTGGATGAGGATAGAGCGAGGATTGGTGGGAACGGGTGGTCTTGAGGGAGTTCAGTGAAGATGAGTGGAGAGAGAACTTGACACTGGAGCTGTGTGAACTACTTCACCAATGCGTCCCCAGGATCTCACCGTCCATGCTCTTGTTGCCCCTGATGATTTGTACTGTGGAAACTTGGAAACTGTGCAGAATAGCGTACTGCGTTAAAGCCAAGTTCCCCACAGGGATCAATACAGTTTCATCTTAACTGAGTTCATCTAAACCCAGTACAAACTAATGTGAACTCCTCTTTGTCAGTGGTCATCCGTGCTGAGTGGCGTGGTGTTGGAGCAGGAGAGGATGCTGCCCATCCTTTTGGATCTGCTGGACACCAACAGCGACATGGAGTTGAGACCGCTGACTGGCCTGCTGCGGAACCTGGCCAGACACGCCACCAACAAGAACCACATGGGTGAGACGCATACTGCCGGTCACGAACACCAGGATTGATGATTATGATGAAAACAAACTAGACTTATTGTAGTCTGTAGCGTAACTATCTGGTGTAGTGTATTTAAAGCGGTAATACGCAGGTTCCTGTTACAAGGTGTGCGGGACAGTATGGCGTCTACGTCTTTGTCTGTCTGTGTGTAGACACATTCTTGTGAACACAATAACTGGAGAACAATATGATATAAACTTCATATTTACAAAACAGGTACCCCCTATAGAGTAGATGATTGATGACAATTTATTAGTTTGCTTAGCGTAACTAAACCCCAAACCCAAATCTGTGTAAAGCCTGACATCTAATGGTGAAAACTAGGGTACTGAACTGGCCATCTGCTATTGTCTGGTCTTTGGTACCAGGTGATGTCACCACCTGTTGTACTGGTGGCACCAAAGATCAGCCAATAGCAGATGTTTTTGCCTTTTTTTTGCTCATTTTTGTGAGAATAGAACCTAAAGCCGCAGTTTGGCACAGTGACCTGCTGGAGCCAGTTCCATAAAGCTAGTTTAAGACTAGTCTAAGCCTTAGACTGGTCTTAGATTCTCAGGTTGGACTACGCTAATTAAGACTGTCTGTTACTTAAATATTACAACTGACTTATTTTGAGCTAGGAAAGTTAGCCACCTTCCCCCTGGCTAATCTTGAGTTAAGAACTTTATTGTTATGGCAACTAGTCTGCCTAACTGTCGGAGTGGGAAGTTTAAATAATGTAGCTATTTCATACAAGATGGCAAATCTTTGGTTTTTGGAAAGAGCCTGAAGAGGAGAGTGAGTCTTTAGAGACAGAAACAACCCATTAGAGATCTACAACAATCAAGAAGTAGTTGGAACAGGTAAATATAAATGTCTATAGCAAGTTTGTCTAAGACTAGGTCTATCTTTATGCAACTGGCCCTGCTATAGATCATGACTGAGCACTGAATAAGCGTCTTAGACACCTATAGGTACCTGTGTTGATGGCATCATGCATTTAAAGGATATTTTCAACCCCAACACACATAGGTGGAATTGCTACACATCAATTAAATCAAGAGTGCTAAAAGGTCAGTGCATTCCTTTCAAAATAGTCCAGTAAGACACTAATCCCCCTTCTTGGTCCGTGCAGCTAAAAACGTGGTGAACTTGCTGGTGTCTAAGCTGCCTAGTGATGGCTTGCAGAAAGAGCCGTCCAGCGAGGTGGTGGTCAACATCTGTGGAGCCCTCAACCACTTGGTCACCAGCAGTTCACTAGCAGCCCGTGACATCTCTTACTTCAACGGCCTGCCCAAGCTGGTGGGCATCAAAACCTCCCATGACAACAGGTAGGACTGACCTTTAATCCTCTAACTCCTGACTTCCAACCCAGCAACTATCAATGTAGTACACTGGGGAATTGGAGTAGAAGTATTGGTCCTTTTCTGCCCAAATAGGTGCAAATAAAGACAGTAGGACGGCCTGATCTCGAACCCTGGACTAAACAAACAGCTGATAAGATGCCAGAAACTGTGCTGTACACTATAACATGCAGTGTGTGAAAACATATTGTACTACATGGCAATATCAGCATACTTCATTCAAACTATACTAAAACCCAACTGCTGATTTGTGTCCAGTAGGGTTAGACCAATATAACAGTTGGGCCGAAAAATGTAATATGGCCACTGTTGTCCACCTCTGACATGATGGCTCTGATGCAGTTTGATTGATCACATTAGAATAGAATTGATAAGTACTACACTGGTTGTGTATGGGAAGCTCACGACCTTAACTGATTCTAATGATCGGTATGCTCTTCAGAGGCTTTTCCACCCTGCTAAGAATACAGTTCTGGTGAAAACACTGTTGTTTTTGGCCGTTAAAATGGTCAAATGTAAAGAAATTGAATATTGGTACAAAATATTGGCAACTTTAATCTAAAAATATCACCAGCGGTATATCAGCCTTCAAAAATCCATACCCGTTGGAACCTTGTGACTGGTGTTATGTTGTTGTTATCTATGATTAGTTCATTTTCGCATTAGTTGCGTCACAGAGAATTGTATGCTCCTTATTATTTTGTTATAATTTTTGTGTTGTTTATTCAAAACTTTGGACATGCCAATGCTGTGACATCTCTGTGACCTCTGTTTCCTGTTCTTCCCTTCACTTTACACTTCCTGGAATTGCTACTGTTCTTACACAACAGCCTCCGCCCACTGTGCTGACCATTACCCAGTCTGAACCACAACCTTATTCTCATTGACACATCATTGTGAAGTGTTTATCGTATAGTAATTGGGTTTCTCCCTTCTGCTCTTGGTCTGGTATTTCCTGCCTGTTAGTCTGTGTTGTTTCTAAGTGTCTGTTACTCTATCTTGGTTTAGCTCTGGGGCGCTGAAAGCTGCCAAGGCTGCCTCGACCGTCCTCTGCAACATGTTCCAGTATAACAAGCTGCACAAAGACTACAAACTGGTGAGATCCATAACCACTGGCACCATGGGCCATGATACCCTGGCCAGCTGTATTTAGTCCCAGCAATCTGTCTTAACGCTAGTCTACTAACCACTACTAACCCTAACCAGTCAGTCCATCTTATCGTTAGTCTAGTCTAGTCTAAATACTAACCACTACTAACCCTAACCAGTCAGTCCATCTTATCGTTAGTCTAGTCTAGTCTAAATACTAACCACTACTAACCCTAACCAGTCAGTCCATCTTATCGTTAGTCTAGTCTAAATACTAAATACTAAGTACTTTAGTCGCAGCAATCAGTCTTAACGCTAGTCTACTAACCACTACTAACCCTAACCAGTCAGTCCATCTTATCGCCAGTCTATCTTAATTCTAATCTTGCCTAAATAGTAGCCTCTACCAAACTTAACCAGTCAGTCCACCTTAATGCTTGTCTAGTCTAAATACATATATATGTAATATATCACCATGCAAAATACTGGAATAATAATACTGCTTTGTCATTTGCTCATTTGGAAATGTATGAGTTTCTGTTTCTGTAGGTACCAGTGTTTTGGGATTTTTTTTGGGGGGGGGGGTTTGTCTTGAAATTCCAATGGGTGGGGAGGTTTTTTGCCAGCACAGAGTGAGTTTTGAAAGCCAGAGCATCTGGCCAAGCAATTATTGAGACATTGAGTTATTGATCAACAACCCTAACAACCCCCACAAATATATTATGGTCATTTTGTGCTATGGGACAGTAAACATTTTACTTATTGTCCCAATAAATAGACATTAAGACACAAAGAACTAAACTCATCACTCAAAATGTGTCTGCACTCTTTACATGGTACGTTGCGAATGAAGGCGCGATTCTGAAATATAAATGGAGAGGAAAACGTGTGGGTGTTGGCAGAGCGCGTGTTGTTTTTACATAGTTCTCTCACCTTTTGTCTCCACCAGATGGTTTTCTATTTTTCATCTGCACACATCCGTTTTTTGTCCCAGTTGACCTCCACTCCTTTTTTCCCTCTGGCCTCCTTTTCCTCCCTCCTTCCCTCTCCCTTTTAACCCTGAAAGCCTGGGCCCTGTTAGCCTCTGGCTCTGCCTTCTCAAAATCATTTGGCTCAGCAAATGCAAATATTTTCCCTGTAGCTGATATCAATTACATTTTGGAGTTAATGAACTTCTTCATGGCTTCTGGGGAGGTCTCAATCATTTCTGTCGAATGCATTATGCAAGCCATGTTGGGAAATCAAAGATGATGCAATTTTTACTGTAAAAACATTTTTTGAATCCGTGTATTCTTTTTTTCTGCTTAAAATAGATGACGGAAAATCATAAGCTCGTCTCATGTAGCACAACAAGAATCACAAATGTGCATTAGGTTTTGGTAAACAACAGATCTGAAGTGGTCATTTGTCATGATTACACAGGACAACATGAAATATCTATGGCTGTCAGATGCTACAACTGCTAGTTGACTTGTTACAGTAGACAGTAATGGAATCAGGATGCTTGAAGTCATGGATGATGTTATTTTTACTTAGTGTGCGCCTTCATATTCTTTGTTGGATTGAATTGAAATAAAAACTAAATCATTTCAGGGTTGCAGTGATGACCAAGTGTTCAATTAGGCATTTTTTCTCACATTATTTACTGGAAAATTGTAAGCACATCCTTGAATGGGAATAAAGCCAGATAAAGCTACAGATAACATACAACAGAGAGCAGTCTTGTTTATTTATCCAGCCCTTTATCACAGTCAAGTCTCCAAGGGCTTTTTTACATCACACACAAAACGCCTGTGGGCAATTCGGAGTCTTCAAATCTTGCTGTGAGGCGATAGTACTAACCAGTTTTTTTTCCCTGTTTGTGAAGCTGATAAAGATCCAGAGTGCCTGGCTAACAGGATTACAGCAGACTGGACAGGAAGAGGGGGAGCAACTCCTTTTATAGACAAGAAGGTTTACCAGTCTGTTCTGGAATGTCACACTGATAGATCCTATTAAATAATATCTTAATTCTCTAATGCCTACTATGAAGTGTATCCAACTGTAACATAAAAAACAACGGGCATTAGAAGTGGGCAAGGAAATTACAGAAAAGTAAGTCCACAAAAGTGTGTATTAAGAAGTGATTTAAAAGATGATACTGAATAAACAAGCCCAAGTTCTTTTCCTCATTTGTTTTCAAATGTAACTGCACTACTTGTGCATTCTTGCAAGGGTCCCTACTTTACCTCATGTCTACTTGACTTGAGTCTATCACTTCCAGTGTTTGGCCTGGGTTTTGAGTTTTTTTTTTAGTGTTGACTGATCACTCTCAGACTGGAGGAATGTAGAGAATCTGGCTGAGGCATTCTGGGTTTGTCTCTCTTCTGTCTTCTGGGAAGAATAAAACCAGGGTTTGGTGAGGTGGATTTGGCAGCCAGCGGACACCGTTTGTTATGTTCTTCCCGTATCTCCCCCCCCCCCCACTCCGCCCCCACATGACTGAAACTGACAGAGTAAACAAAGGCCATCTGTTTATCTGTCTGCCGGCTGGCCACGGTCCTTTCCTGACCTAACACCACCTTTATGAATGCTTAGTTTAACTTATTATATCTTGATAGTTATGCTTTTGTGTATTTGTCCCCCATGCAGTGAAACGCAATTGACACAAAACTTGCTACACACATCCAGCCATCCTTACAAATTACACTTGATTGGCCTAATGAAGGTAATTTAAGGTCCACATTTTTAACTCAAACATAATAACTGAGACAGCAGTGGTGCAATTTTGACAAAACTTGGTCAAACAGGTCAAAAGTCTCAGGGGAAACTCATAGCACATTTGTGCCAGAGTGAGATATTGACAATGCAGAAACGCACTGGCAAGATGTATTCTATAATCCAAATCCAATCCAAATGAATGAACAGATGAAGAAGTACCCCTCTGTGATCAATAACTGCAATTTTTCAAAATCAAACTAGCAGTGTTTGCAATATTATATGCAATATAACAGACAGATGACAAAACAGACAATGTAACACCAGATCCACTCACTGTAATTTTGAAAATGCAGTTCAGAGCAGTTCAGTTCAGTTCAGTTCAGTTCTTTATTGTGCCACGGGGGGAAATTCATTTTGCAGCAAGGCACAATAAAAACGGGAACAACACAAAGCCACGTAGTTCAGTACAAATACAAAAAAATATATATTCCATAGAGTCCCTTAAAACAAAATAAAGTGTTAAAGTGTGCAAAAATGCAGAAGTAGAAAGTAGAAAGTGCAGCTGTTTACATTATGAGCAAATTAAGCATGTTTATTGTATGTGGTATAAAGGAAAATTTATATCTATGCAGCGGTGAGATAAGTCATTCCCACAAGTTTGGTCAAAATTCAATCAGCGGTGTCTTCACACAAATGAATCCACACACAAAGACCATATTCTATACCAGTGGTTCTCAACGTGGGGTCCGGGGACCACCAGGGGTCCTTGAGGAGGTTCCAGGGGGTCCGCAGAAAATGGATGAATTGTTAAACTTCACCATTATTTCATTTACAAGAAGTTAACACAGTTATAGAATGTAGAAGAATGACTGTTTTGATCATAGTTTCACTGTTATCTCTCTGCCTACAATACAGATAGTTATGGAAATCTGACATTCTGACATTTTAACAATAAAAATAGTCTCAGATTTGTGTCCGAGAGACAAAATCTCATCAAATGGGGGTCCGTGGCCCTAATGTGTACTGAATTTGCGGTCCTTGGTATGAAAAAGGTTGAGAATCACTGTTCTATACTATACAAGCATTGGGTGACATAACTTTAAATGATTAGCCCAAACAGTGATTACATCATCTGTTGCCTTGTATGACATTGAATTGCATTGTCTCTTTATGCCTTCCAGAAAGGATTTGCCAGACGAGACTTCACAGATGTCACCATCTAGGCCATGATGGATTCAGATGTGTTGACCGTAGGATGGAGGCTGCTGCGTGGAAGAGAAGAGAAGAGAAGAGGAACGACAGAACAGAAGGATCTAATGAGCGGTGAATCTTTTCAGGCTTTGATCAGGCTCAGATCATCAGGCTCGGATGATCTGACTCTGATGGCGTTTACAGGAGGAGAGAAACGGACCGATGGACTTTAAGTTCGTGCTGTTTTTCAGGTGGTTGTGTATTTAACTTGGCTTGGCTTAGAACAGATAGCCTGTGCTGATGTGCACTTCTGCACACACACACACACACACACACACACACACAGAATGGACTTTATCCCCTAAAACTGTTTCTCTGATATGTGCTCTGTGTGTGTATTAGGGTTCGACTGATATGGGTTTTTGAAGGCTGACACCGATACCGATATATTTTGGATCGCTGCTGCTGATATTTAGTGCCAATATTGAATATCTTTAAATCTGACCACTTGTATGCCAAACAAAATCCAAGTATTCAGTGATTCTCCCAGAATTGTATTCTTATCAGGATAGAAAAGCCTCTGAAACAGCGTTTAGTATGGAAGCCCGTTCGTTAAAAGCTCAATAAAATAAAAAATTAATTGTCAGTTTTTTTCTCACAATTCTTTTTATCTCAGAATTTTGACTATTTTTTGACAAATCCCCCCCCCCCCCCCCGTCCCAAAGGGGGAAAAAAAGTTAGATACAAAGAATTGTGTCAGAATTGTGAGAAATAAAGTCAGAAGTGGAAGAAATAAAGTCAGAATTCTGAGATATAAAGTCAGAATTGAGTCGTTTTTTATTATATTGAGTGGCGTGAATGGGCTTCCATAGTCTAGACTATCATGGGACACTAATAATAATAATAATATTAGTAGTTCATGCTGATTTTTATGGAATCTGATAAAAATGTCTCATGAGAATCATTTGAGGTTGAGGGCTTTCCACAGGCAGCCAGTGTAGTATTGATCAATTCTACAAATAATAGGTACTCAAACAAACTGCGTCATATCGATCATATCAGACTGGACCAGATCCCGTTTTTAATAAAAAAGACAATATTGGGCCCGTATATCAGCAAACCAATATATCAGTGGAACCATAGTGTGTGTGGGTATGCCTGTGACTGTGACAGTGAAGCTACGTTTCATCTCTTAACACCACAAAGGTCAGACCTCCACCAACTTGTATTTTTTCTCCACACACCACATCATCTGTCCTCACGTTCTCTCATCTGTCCGGTTCCGTTATGTTTTTGCTACAGCAGGCTTTAACCAATTAGAGAACCAAGCCAAGGAGAGAAACTATAGAGACTATTTTAACCAAGCTCACTGACTGAGCTGAGCTGAGTTATTAGAGCGATTATAGGATTAGTTGTATATCATTATACCACAGCTGTATTATTTTTTTTAATTTACACTATAGCAAGAAACCAAACCTTTATGCCACGTTCATGTCATGTCAGGTTAGAGTCACCATAAATACAAGATGTCAGCTGGGGAAAACCGTTCATAAGCAGTTATCTTCACACTAATACAATCAACACTATTTACAAAGAGTGAGTGCATGTCAGTGCAGTTCATTTTTGGTTGATTTTAAATTCATAAATAAAAATGATTCTAAATGTGGGCGTTTCAACGAGTAAAACGTGAATGCGAACACGGCTTTTGATGATATTTTCCAATGTTTATCACCTATTGGACAGCATAACTGTTTTCATCTTGACTATAAACATTTTTTTAATCAACTTACAAGAAACATTGACTGCTTACAAGGTACTACTGTACATCTGTGCATATTTAGGTAATAGGTCGACCTGTACCATACATTGTTAATGTTATGTGAGTTCTACAGGTATAGGACACACACTATATGTAGGCCTGAAGTAACTTAAGGTGCATTTCACTAACCTTTTGCACTGCTCACTGTTGATGTACTGATATTGTTTGCATCATTTTACTGCTGTGTAATTAATACGATGTCTCACTCTGCCTCAGTCCCGTTGTTTTCCCCTGTTTTTATGAGCTCAAACCAAAATGTATATTGTAATACTACAATGGATAACATCTAATCACTTTCATCTCAATCAATAGGCCTATTGATAGGCTATATGATCCTGGGTTCCTTGCATAGAACCTGCTCACAGTTTTTACAGCAGCTTAAATAAATGTGATGTTTTGTGGGTTTTTTTTTATCTTGTCTCCATCTTTGGTGCAAAGTCAGTCATTATGTTTTCACCCGCGTGAAAAAAAAACCAAGGACGAATTGATTAACTTCATGTCGATTGGCCAAAAGGGGGCGTGGTAGTAGGCGTGGCATATCACCAAAAGGTGCGTAACCTCTGAACAGATTCATATAACACTCAAAATTTTGATTACATGCTTGTCACAGAGCAAGGAACAACTGTTTAACTTTTTACGTGGATTGGCCGAAAGGGGGCGTGGCCTATCACCAAAAGGTGCATAACTTCTGAACAAATTCAAGTATCACTACTAGATTTTATTTACAGCCTTGTCACAGGGCAAGGAACAGCTGATTATCTTTTCACGCAGATTGGGAAAAAGGAGGCATGGTGGTGGGCATGGTCTTCCACAAAAAGGTGCATTTTTGTGCATTTCAGAACTGATTCACATAATATTAAAAGGTTGATCAAAAGGTTGTGCAGGGAAGAACCACTGGGCCATGCCTTCTTATGGTTTTTGGAATGTCTCTGGGTGAAGCCTTGCGGGGTGTTGTCAGACATGGCAGAGTTCTGTGCTCTACTGAGCACATTTTCTAGTTACTGTGGTGTTTTTATTTTGTCTCCTATCTTTGGTGCCAAGCGGCCATTGCTGTGGTGTTTCAGCCCTTCCCAGAGATCTCTTGTCAATCAAACAGTGTGTCCAGTACTGTGATGTGTTTTTGCTTTAATTTTCTGTTGATGCAGTTTGAGTTTCTCTTTTCTTTGTCTGTTCTGTCATGGTGGCTATCGCTGCTCACGCTAACTGTCCAGGTCTCGTTGTATTGGTCATTTAACAGGCCGTCCTCGATTTCCACTCGGTACTTATAGCACCATACGTTACGCAAGTGGCCACATGCAGAGCAGCAGACAGCAGGTTATTTGAAAGGGAGCACACTTGCCCTTAAGCAGGCCTGATAATTCTTAATGATAATAATGATGATAATAATAATAATAATAATAATAATAACAATAATTACACTGAGCAAAGTGTAATAAATGATTAATTAATTTCACAATTCAATTCTCGGAATGTTGTTTACTTACTGAAATCTACATGGTTGCTGACTGGAAGGGTCGATCCCAGAAAGTTTGCTTGAGTTATCTTGAGTTAGTTAAGATATGGCAGCAGGAATTCCCCGAGAGGAAGTGCCAAGGGTGGGTTAAAGGAACAGTTCACCCAAAAATGGAAATTCTGTCATGATCTACTCACCCTTATGCCAGTTGCACAACAGGTGAACTTTCTTTGTCAGCATAACACACAGGGAGGCTGCCAGCACAACTCCATAGCAGCCTTCTCCAAAACAACTGAAGTCATTGGGGTCCGGTTCTTTAGAGTTCCAAAAAGAGCAAAAAAAAAAAAAAGACCATAAAATGACTCCAAAAATGGCTCATGCAGCATAATCCAAGTTGTCTGAAGCCAAAAGATCACACAGAATGTTTATGACTATATGTATGACAGCGGCTATATGAAAGCTGGTGTAGATGCAAACACTTTTCCACAAACAGCTATACACACCACACATTCTGGGTTCACTGAGTTCTTCATTATAAATAGTAATAAATTCTGTCTATTAAAAACATCAGCTGTTTGTGAATCTCTCTACTTTGAGGAAATTCCAACATCCAACCCCAATGGTCTCTCCACTATGCTGATAAAGAGGAGGAGACAGACCATGAGAACCACCAGCGATGAATGATGGCTGGACTTGATTGTTTCCCACCCTCCATAAGAAATTCCTTGTTATGTGGTGACACTACGGAAGTGATGGAGGGTCAGAAGGCTTTATAGTATGATGATTATGAGTATGGGAAAAGAGGGGTGAGAAGAAAGCATGATTTGACATCAGGGAGAAGAAATGCGGAGCTCCAGCAGTGATTCACTGTTACGCCCCGGCCTAGGGGAAACCCGGGCGCAACATAAAAGGATGGCTCCCCTCTTTCCCGCTCCAAACACAACCAGCAAACACATAGTTTGAGCCCCAAACAGTTTATTGTTTCAGGGAGAACAGGCGTCAGGGTGGGTAAAAGGCCAAAATAACAACCCAAAAGAAAACTAACACAGATTCCCTAATCTTACCTGCTTAAAGAAAAGAAACAAATTACATGAGGCTTACCTACACTCCTAACCAAGGAACACAGGAGAAAAAGGATCTCAAACAAAAAAGGCCACCCACCCCTACAACTCCCAGGGCTGTAACAAAGCAATGAACAGAACTAACACAGAGAACTAAGATGCTGGCAAGGTTGGAGGCTGGCAAAGAAAGGAGGCGATCTCTTGACAGGTGGCAGCAGCTTTATACTTTGGTGTCTCAGCAGGAACCAATCACCGGCCAGGACACACCTACACAATCACACAGCACAACCAATCATAGCACACCACCTGCTGCTCATCAGACACACAGATGAGAGAGGGAGAGAAAGCACAGAGCAGAAGAACACAACAGTACATGGAAAACCACACATATGACCAAGGGTCATAACACCTCCCCTCCTGAATATCAAACATCCCACCCCTAAAGAAATGTTTGATACTCAGGGATCATACGAACGAGATAAAGCGTCGGCCATGACATTATCTTTACCTCTCTTATAATGGATTTCCATACAAAAATCCTGCAACAGCAAAGACCAACGCATGAGTCGCTGGTTGCTATTGCGCATCTGTGATAGAAAAACCAAGGGGTTGTGGTCTGAGAACACTACAACTGGGTCAGCGCTGGAACCAACATACACTTCAAAGTGTTGCAGGGCAAGTAACAAAGCTAAGGCTTCCTTCTCAATGGTACTGTAATTTACCTGATGTACATTGAATTTTTTTGAGAAGTAGCAGACTGGGTGGTCAATACCGCCGTCATCCTCCTGCAGCAACACCACACCCGCGCCTCGGGCACTCGCGCCAACCTCCAACTTGAACGGGCGCGCAAAGTCCGGGCAGCAAGCACTGGCGCGCTGCAGAGGAGAGCCTTAGCAGAGTTAAAAGCATCCTGACAACAAGGGGTCCACACAAATGCCTTGGTGGGACTGGACAAACTAGTTAGGGGAGCCACAACATCAGCAAAATTTTACAAAAGCCACGATAGTAGCCACTCATCCCCAGAAAACGGCGAAGTCCACGTCTGGTTCGTGGCACCGGAAAATCAATTATCGCCTGTACTTTTGCAGCAACAGGACGCACTTGACCTTGGCCCACCTGTTTCCCTAGGTAGGTGACAACCGCCTTCCCAAACTCACACTTGGCCAAGTTCAGTGTGAGGGAAGCTTCTTTCAAACGACCAAATATCTCAGACAAAGTTGCAACATGATCTGACCAGGAAGAGGAGTAGGCCACCACATCGTCCAGATACGCCTCACAGTTTTTGACACCTGCTAAAACCTTATTCATTAATCTCTGGAATGTGGCTGGGGCATTCCGGAGACCAAAAGGCATGACAGTATATTGCAAAAAGTGATCTGGAGTGACAAAAGCTGAAATGTCTGAAGCACGAGGGGTCAGGGGCACTTGCCAATATCCTTCAACAAGTCAAGTTTGGTTACATACATAGCTGACCCTACACGATCAACGCAATCCTCCATCCGAGGAAGAGGGAAAGAATCAGGCTTGGTTATGGCATTCACTTTTCTGAAATCGTTGCAAAAACAGCCAGTTCTTTTTTGTTTGAGATGATTTTTTTTATTTTTTATTTTTTATTGGACAGTAGAGAGAGAAAGGAAATTGGGATTGGGAGATGACAAAAGTCTTGGGATTCACATTACATTCACTGTTCTAAACAGTGTCTTTTAGGCCTTTCCTGGAAAAAAAATCCTCTGCCGCATAGGAAGTGATGTTTTTTATGTTTCCAGTTTGGAAAAAAATAGAAGACCTGGGTAGTTAGCAGGAGCAGCCATAGCCACCATGGCTGAACAGACAAAAAAAAAAGAGCGCCACCTAAACTTAAACTACGGCTTCATCAACAACAAACAAAAAAAAACCAAGGAAAAGATTCTTTTTTGGGCATTTTTGCCTTTATTTGATAGGTGAAAGTAGAGAGAAAGGAAACATTGGGAAAGAGAGAGGGGGATGACATGCGACAAAGGTCCTGGGCCAGATTCTAACCCAGGACGTCACAGGTACAAGGTTCACGCCTTAGACCACTGAGCCACCAGAATGCCCCAAGAGAATAGTGTTATTAAATGAAAAACTGCCCCTTTGGATAGGTCTTTTACTCTAATACTGTTCGATATCATCACTCAAGGAGTAATTTTTTGATGAAGTGTTGTAATTTACTTTTTGATGTACCCACTTTCCCTCAACCTGCCTCATCTAATTCTACTTCAGTTAGTGATCTCCTATGTTCCTCAGAATGCCTTTCAACAACCCCAAGAGAAGGGGATTGAACTTTTTTAACAGTGCTAAAGTGTGGGATTTTCCAACAACTTCTAAAGCCAGTAAAGCAGAACAAAGAGTGATGAGTAAACTAAGTGGCAGCAGGGGGTATGGAGGGTCTGGTGTGGAGGGGTCATTAGCAGTCATTGGGGAATTTTTCTGGAAGTGGTGTATGGGAGAGGGCTGTAATTTCCAGGCCTAGAGGCCACAGACCGACAGTTCAGCTAAGCAGAGAATGCCGCAGACCAGAAGGAGCCTCCCAGCACTTATCTAGCAGAGGGAGGGAGTACCTTGGCCTTACTGGGGAGTGAGAGGCCTGGATCTCCACTGGGTGGGTGTGTGGACGGGTTGGGTTGGGTTGGGGGGGGGGGGGGGGGGGGGGCAGGCAAGGCATTTGCATATGCAAGGCATTTTCGGTTCAATTCAATTATTCCAACAAGGGGATAATAAGGGGAAATTATTTTTGCAGCTATAGGTGAATAAAAACAGAGACAATGCAAACAGGTCAGCTAAGAAAACAGTCAGTCAGCAGTCAGTCAGTCTTTGTGCAGTTTAGCAGTTTTATCACACATGGAATGAAGGGGTGTAATGAAATGTCTCTCTAAATGGGTCAAAAATATAACAATAAAAAAAAAGAATTACAATATGAGCCCTTTTTTTTTACCCAGTTAGAAGGACATTTTTATCTCTTTTCTTTCATTCTTTTTTTTACATTTCCATTACATTATCCAGTATGACCCAATGTCCCCACAGGGAGCATTCAGCTTTCATCTAATCTAATGTTAGGGGTTTTGAACCTCATCTCTTCCTCGCTGGTTTTAGAGCTCCAACCTCAGAAACCTCAGCCAGAGCATTCCTGACCTCAGTCATCCTCTTAGAAGAGACGTAATGTTTGAAACCCTGAGGACACCATCACTGTCTGCTCTGTGTGTGTGTGTGTGTGTGTGTGTGTGTGTGTGTGTGTGTGTGTGTGTGTGTGTATTGTAATTCCACAGACACTGGTTTCTCTCAGTTTGAAAGAGGGTGGGCAATCCATTAAATTCTGGTAAAGTCCCTGCATCTAATATCATTTACGCACCACCAAAATGTACAAAGCCATTTATAAACCTGTTTATATCCACTTATGACAAGATTATTTGGTCAATGTGACACATTATTAGACATGATATTATTTGGTCAATGTGGTAAATTATTAGTCATATATGGAGTGACTATATATTACTATTTGGTCAGTGTGATAAATTATTAGATATACTGTAGGTCACCAGATATTTTTATTTATTCATTTATTTGATTTTTTTTTAGATTTGGCTTCCAAATAGATTTCTGCCAATTTTTGCTTGATCTTTGCACTCCATTATAATGACAACATGACAAGATCAAATTAGGTCTCAGTTAGGCTTCCATATGGAGACAACCACACCTTACCAAACCCAGCTGACGCCCATGGTTTCAGATGCTGTCCCATGCTGTGTGTTTATCTCAGACCATGTGAGGTCCTGCTCCAATCAACACTCTGCTCCCATAATTAGAGGGAACATCTCAAAATGGGTGGGAAGAATAACTGGATAAATACCATGCATGGACGAGAAGATGGCAAACATATGCAGTATAACTATGTATAATCGTATGAATAAAAACAACACTTCTCATGCTTATTCCGTAAGATACAATTCCAGATATAGTGATTTTGTGTGACTGATGTTTGATGACTACTGTGAAAAAGTCACAGTCAGTGTAGAAAAAAAATTCCGTAAAGCGCAGATGCTTTCAAAAACAATTTAAAGTTTCTAAGTATAAAAAAAAATACTATAAAGAGCAGTCTACTGACACACCAATGCAGAAGACGAATCAAAATCTAAGACAAAATTTATATAAAAACTGTAGGATGCCTGAGACTTTTGCACAGTACTGTATAAGTGATGGGAATTAACAGAAGATCCTATGAGCCATATGTGAATATGTCAGTGGGATTGTGACATTTGCTGGGTGGGTTTTCCATTCAAGATGGATGGATGGGTGGGTCTTGTTAAGAAGTAGGTATCTCCTCTGCCCCCCTGTGGCGATACTGGACTCTGTAGTCAGGGATGTGATGTTTTAGATTTGGTTTTTTTGATTAACACCCCTCACTCATTTCTGGGGTGCCCTGGTGGCTCGGTTGGCTAAGGCGTGCACCCTTGAATCCAGCCTGGGACTCTCGTCTCATGTCTAAACCCTTCCAAACAGGGCCGGCTCTAAACTGCTGGAGGCCCTAGGCAAAAATTTCTGTGGAGGCCCCCTTTTAAGACAAATCCTACCCACCATCAAGCAATAAAGACTGAGTAAAAATGTAGTGTTTAAAGCGCTGTATGTTTGTTACCTGTTATAAGATATCGAATCAGTGCTTTTGATTGGTTTTAAGATCGCTGACACATAATATATCCAATAAGAATTAATATAATAATCAAAAGTAGAAAAAATACATTGAAGGATGCATGAGGCATTTGCCGGCTATGCTTCCAAATTTTCTAGTAAACGCTCACAAAACCAGAGTGTTTTAGCTTTACATTTTTAATACATTGGTGTCATTGTTAGATTGTCATACACATTTTAATTTCAGGCTTCTTTGCAATAAAAGAAGAACATTACAGGTGTGTAGACTTTTGACAGACTGTAGGGCCTACAGCTCAGGTATTTATTCTCAGTTGGATCAAATGAAAGCAGATGAACAGAATATTCCAGTTCAGTATGGCAGTGCTTCTAGTCATCTAGTGCAGTGGTTCTCAAACTTTTTCACGTCAAGGACCCCTAAACTGACACAAATTAGACCATGGACCCCCTTTTGATAAGATTTTGTCCCAGGGTCCCCCATCTGATAAGATTTTTTGCTTTTAGATGTTTTATTACAGAAAGTGTATGAAATTCATGGCCAAAATAGTCATACATTCTGTCATTGTGTTACTTATGGATGGAATTATAGTGAAAATAAATTATTCCCCTTTTTGCTGGGGACCCCCTGGAACCCCCTCAAGGACCCCACTTTGAGAACCACTGATCTAGTGGACAGACATTTGATTAAAACCTAAAGATAGTGAAAGAAACTTAACATCTCACTGAGGTGATTGTATTTGAAATTAAACATGTCACTGCAGAAGCTATTCCACCTAACAAAAGATTAGATAAAAAGAAAAACTAAATAAATACAGGGGAAAGCAGTGTGAAACGGTGTAGATGTGTGCATCAAATGAGAAATGACATTGAATTTATTTCTCTTGCGCTAATCCCTGAGCTGTAATTCTATTTCAAGTTGGCAAACAAAAATACAGACAAAACAAAAAATAGAATAGAAACACCTTGACTAACCTGGAAAATGAAGTGTGAAGTAGAACTATTGGTTTCACACTGGTGCTATTCCATTGAACAAAACCCTGAAGTGGGGAAATTGTTCTTATCATTGAAGAAAACCTAACCTGTCAGTTTATCTGCATAGCCACAGACAAACATCTGACAGAGATCCAATACAATGCTGGGTGGAGCTCCGGAAGCAATTAGGAGCACAGGAAGGAAAGACAACCAAGATAAACTCCTGTTCACCAACTGCTGTGTGATTTAGGAAGATGCTCTACATCAACATGAAACTTCCTCTTTACTCTAAGTCACATAGAAACTACACAAGTGAAGTTGAACTGCTTTCAGTGTTGGTTCTTATATAATGATGTTTGCCTGGCTGCACTGTGCACAACACAGGGATCTTTCAATGATTCATTCATAACATAGGCAGATCATGATGCTGGGTACTCCCAGGATGCAACACTGGTAAGGTTGTAAGTTCAGCTGACTTAAAAAGCAAGAACTCAATCCATGGTTGACGCCCAATGGAAACACTGGAGGCCAAATGATTTCAGTGTAGCCAGTAAATAAAAAGGAGGGTAAACAATGACCTCCAGTTGGTGATCTTCATGAAGCAATAGGAACAAAAATCCACTTCCACTTTATGTATTTTTCTCTATCTTTAAATATAACTTATGTCCGTTTGATACTTCTTATTATGATGTATACCATGGTTTTACCTCACAAAGCATTATCAGGCTAAAAACGTGGTAAACTAAAAGTACAACAGTCTTCCAAGACATTGAGAGACAATTAGTGGAGGAGATGGTGGTTCATGACAACTGATAGATAGTGATTCTGATTGATAGCCAGCATTGATGGACAATAAAAGTATAAAAACAGATGAACACCAGGAAAGTTCTGAAGAGGATGGTGAGTGTCGTGTCTGGTCTTTTATACAGAAGTATGCCTGTCTGTAAAGGTTGTTCTGAAGTCGGGCTAAAATTCTTTCAGATGATGATACAGAGGCACAAAATATATGGAGAAATTGCTAAGAACAGTTTGTCACAGTTTGTATGGACCACAGGCTTCACAGATCAGTCAGTAGTGAGGAAACATTGGCAGCCAGCTTCAACGCAGTTTCTCCAGGAAACACAGGAAGTCACGGGAAAAATGGCCTTTTCACCTTGTTAGCCAGTTCTCCATATCAAAACGTACACCTATTTAACAATAAATGCCAAATAACGGACAATGTTTTTTCTTGCATTTTTATATCAAAATCCCATTACTCTTTCCTGGAAACAATGTATTTTAGTGGTTACTTTAAAGGTTTCATATCGTGGAAAACTGGAAAATGCACGGTCGCCAACTAAATCCACACCATCCATATTAGAAAAGCAAACCTCTAAGGTTCGCTCATTATCATTTTTGTAAGAAATAATAGACTAACAAAGTGTTTTTTTCAAAGCGGTTGAGTGGTTGCCATTGTGTATTTATATTGAGTTTTCCCTACCTGTAGCTGCCGGTGCTGTGCTGTTTCACGTTTCACCCTTGAAACGGTTAGCCAATCAGAACAACAACAGACCGTTAATATTAATGAGCCTTAAAGACACAGCAACAAAAACAGCCTGTTCTTGGTAAGGCTCAGAGAGATGCTGGAAAATGAATGTGTAAAAATGGAGTGAGAGTGTTTTTGGTACATGACACCACACACACAGCTTTTAATGGACCTCAGTAAAATAAAACACTGGAAAGTGTAGAATATGGGAGCTTTAAGGCGTACCAGTAGGCATACATAAAAATCCTAATCAATAATACCATCACAGATTTTTGAGCAATGCCCCTCCCTTTGTCTAAAACCTGCAACTTCACAGCTTTTGAAGTAACAGTGGCAACATAATACGGCAGTGCATTTTTGGATTTTTGGCCTCACACTGGAGAGAAGACCTTCCTCCTCGGCTTCCTGCACTTCGAGGGTTTGGTCCACTGCTCCTCCAATAATGATGATGGAGGTGTAGGAGGAGGAACGCAGTCTAGCATCCAGTTCTTCTGAGTCTCTTTTTCCATGTTTGACATAGTCCAACCCCGCCCACTTTTGAACAGTCCCTCCCCATGTTATGTCCCGCCCCAACATCCTGTTTGAACAGGAAATGCGTCGAATTATGGAAGCAAGACGCCATCGTTTCCTTGTGACTTTAAAAAGACAGGGCTTGTTAATAGATTCCAATCCGAGGCCCGGTGCAGCTGGTCCAGCAACAGCATTAGACATCTGTTGATTTGCTGCACTGTTTCATCTCACTGAGGAACACACACACACACACACACACACACACACACACACACACACAGAGAAGACATAACCTTAGATCTTTGAAGCAACAGGTAAACGCATAACAAAGATATAACCTTCTATAATGGAAGAAATTGCTGACAGGGCCACATGTGTATCTTGTTTCATTAACATGTGTATCAATGTATGGGGAAAAACTGTAAATACACAATAATAGTCTGTAAATGCTCCCTTATACATGTACCAATAGACAGGATTTGATGTTGCAAACCATGCTACTAACAAACCAGGGCTATAGATATATATCAGACCCCCCCAAAGTCTGATGTTTTGGCAATTTAAAGTCAATTTCCTGCATTTTTGTAATAGATGTGCATGCTTTATGTCCATCTGAACTATAGAAACAAGACTAAGAGTCTAACAGCCCTGCAACATTGAATTTTGTGGAAGCGGAATCAAACACGGGACTCCCGATTTAGAGTCTGCAATCTAATCCCCAGCACTACACTTTCAGCCATGTGACCAAAAGTGATGAACAGGTCGACACTGCGATCCTTAGAGCTCTGCTGTCATGGGGTTAAAAATTACATTCTCCTTTAATTCCTTTAATTTCAGTAATCACAAATTAGATGAAGGGCTTCGCCAGGCAGCCGCCTCCTGAAGAGCAACTGCTACTGCCCAAAGATTTAGCACAACTTGAACATACCACAATGACTAAGGAAACAAAATGCTAGGCTACGGGAGCGCTTGATCCACTTTGTTTTCAGGTGGCAAATACTTAATCATATCCACTCTCATAACTTGACTTGAGCAGTCAAAAAGAGAGGGGGATGACATGCAACAAAGACCTTTGTTTGCGTGTCATCCTCCTCTCTCTTCTCTGGTCTTTTTCCGGTCTCTCTCAACTTTCATCTATCTAATGAAGACAAATGACAAAAATAAATCTCTAAAAAAAAAAAAAAAATGTGGAAAAAGTTACAGTAACACATGACTCAACAGTGATGTAGCATCACATACACCAATTTAACAAAAAGCAACCATAGTTTAAATGAGCATGTGTATTTTTCCACTTCCATCAGTTTGACACTACTTACTGTGATATACACCATGAATTTACATTATAGCGATCTGTGTCAGCCTACAAAGGTGGGTAACCTCCATTCCCAAAATAAAAAGGTGGTTAGATGGGTTTACCCTCCACTACATCACTGCTCACTCAGCAACACTGTCCAGTCAATAGTTATCTGTCAGCTACTGGAACTCTCTTTTCTAAGCACTTATGTTAGTACACTACAAGAACAGTGTATGTTTGAACACCTTGGCGGTTTTGCATGAGGGAGATTTGCTGACACAGTATCATTGTGCCAATCCACTGGGATACCACGATTGTAAAGAGTTACTCATTTTTTCATAGAGAGACGTGTCTACTAACCGTAGCTCTTCCTTTAGCCGGGCCAGTTTGTCCTGCAGCCGATGGTTCTTGACCAGCATGGGACTATTGGGAACGAACCAAGCAGCTACAAACTTACACACCACCACAACGTGCTGCAGAAAGATAGAAAGAGAAATGAGGCACTGAGTAAGACTTTTCCCACCACTGACCTGCTCACTGAAAAACACTTAAAAGGGGCAATAAGTACAATTTCTACTCCCACGTAGCACAAAATGACCATAACATATCTGCAGGGATTGATAGGTTTGCTGAGCAATACCAATGACTCAACGATTACTTGGCCGGATGCTGAGATTTCTGGCTTTCAAAACTCACTTTCTGGCCTGTATTTTGTTTTGGAGAAAATACTACCCATTCATAATAGTTTCAAGACACTACAGCAACAGATATGTCACCTTGTGGCTTTTAATTGTGTGGGACAGGAAGAAGTGAAGATGAGCCATAACTCAGTGGACTGGACCGTTTGAAATGTACTTACTTATTCACAGATTACAAGAAATGACGAGAGAAGAAATTGAAGTATACAAGTGTGCAGGGAAGACCAAGGAAATACAGAACAGCTGATTGTGTGGTTTAGAGCTGTCTTCCAATAAAATAGATCACCGAAATATCAATGAAAAGGCCTCAGGGGAACCAGACGGCCTAAAGAATGGGTATGAGGCTCGGGCCATCTCTCTCTCTCAACACTGCTAGCCAGAAAGCTATATGACTACAATCCTGGAGATATGAAAAGGTTCCTAAAGGAGCTAGGGAATGTGTTACACCTGGGGAAAATTCTGTACACAATGTATTTTTGAAAATCTGGCAACCTTTCATTAACCTGATGACTGAAAGTTGGTTATTAAACGTAATTTTTTTTTTTACTCTTTTGACTGTACCACTAATGGTTCTTTATATAGGGGTGAATTTACAATTTAGGGCCCGATCACACTGAAGCGCGTCCCTTGCAGACCATAACTTGAAAGCCACTATATTCCTATGGTATGATGCGCCTGCTGCTTTCTTATTCCATCTTTGGGCATTCCATGCAGTTTTTAGGCACATGACAGAGAAAAAAGTTCAAATATTTTCAACTTTAGGTGCTCCACTCGCTCTTTCAGAGTGGTGCAGTGTGATCGGGTTAGAGGTTCAAGTGGCTCCTCAAAGAGTGATAGTTCTCTAAAGCAGTGGTTCTCAACGTGGGGTCCGGGGACCACCAGGGGTCCTTGTGGGCATCCCAGGGGGTCCCCAGCAAATTGAGGAATCGTTGAACTTCAGTATTTCATTTACAAGAACAATTAGAGAATGTAGAAGACTGACTGTTTTGATCATAGTTTCACTGTTATCTCTCTACCTACAATACAGATAGTCATGGAGTTCTGGACAAAATCATATCTAACAATAAAAATATTCTCATATTTGGGTCTGAGGGACAAAATCGCATCAAATGGGGGTCCGTGGCCCTAATGTGGACTAAATTAGAGAAATCCACATAAAATCTCAGAGTGTACAGTATCTCTTTGAAACGCATCCACTGAGTAGTTTTTTTTTTTTTTTTACTGTATGTGTATATAATATAATAGTATATAATAATGTGAGGAGGAATAGTTTAAGGGCTTCCCATAAACAACCAATGTAGCATTGATCAATTCTACAATAAATATGTAATTAATCAAACTGCATCATATCCATCATATCAGAGGTGGACAACACTGACTGGACCAAATCCCATTTTCATAAAAGGACACCTACCAGATGCATCAGTTTGACCAATGTAGACTACGTACCTCAAACAGGATGACAAAGGCAAAGCGCATAGCCAAAACCAGCCAGAACTGAGAAGTCAGAGTGTAGTCCTCGTCACTCCTGTAATCCTTATAGCTACACACACACACACACACACACACACACACACACAATGATAATCATCAACTCTAACTCTCTAGGTGTAAAATTACTACTGTAACTGGTATGTTCCCAGATGCATAACTGTCATAGATAGTAGAAAGATTCTTGGTCGTCTTCTTCTCTTAAAACTGCAATCATATTGTATTTCTTTAAACGATATTATTGAATTCACCATTATATGATGATCTGAACAGTTTATGATGTTTTCTTTAGGACTGCTGTATTCCATGACCGTTAACATATAGGTATAGACATATTTTTTTATCAGTTTAGCAGATATTAATGGTGGAAAGAAAAATGGTCACCACAGCTGATCGGTACCATATTTGTGATGGCTCCAATTCTGAAAATGTTCAGGGCATCAAACTGTACATGTATACACAATTTTGTGCATTTTATGCAAGTCTGAATGATTCATGTACATTTGGCCAGGACTGTTATGGTGACAGCTAAGAAATGAAGCTGGCCTCACCTGCACTGTGTGACGTTGACACCATTCTCTGTTATCAGCTGACTGGTGAGGAAGTCCTGTCGAACTGCTGGGTGTGTCATGTAGGCCGTGGACAGAGTGTCATTTATGTAGCCCTGCATGCAACTGGAACTAAAGGACAAGGCCCAGTTACAGGGTTATCTATGGAAGCCCATTCCTGCCACTCCATAAAATAAAAAATGACTAAACTAAATTCTGACTTTATCTCACAATTCTGACTTTTTTTCTCACAATTCTGACTTTTTTTTTCATGATTCTGAGTTCATTTCTCGGAATTCTGACTTTTATTTTTTCTCGCGCAGAAAAAAGAGTCAGAATTCTGAGAAACTCAAGTCAGAATTGTGAAGGAAAAAAAGTCAGAATTTTGAGGAAAAAAAAGTCAGAATTTTGAGAAAAAAAAAGGCAGAATTTTGAGAAAAAAAAGTCAGAATTTCGAGCAAAAAAAAGTCTGAATACTGAAAAAAAAAAAAGTCAGAATTGAGTCGTTTTTAATTTTTTTGAGTGGCGGAATGGGCTTCCATAGTTATCTAATGCTGGCATTCCTGCGGTGTGTTTTTAAGGCTGAGACGTTACTAACTGTGTGTGTGTAGTTCCATTGACACAGGGTCCGTAGTTGTAGCGGTAGACGAGGCGAGGGATGAAGTCCGATGAGACTCCAATTACCAGGCCATTGGCTATCACAGCCAGCACGCCGATGGCCTCCAACACCTTGGTCCATATACCTGGAGGCAGAACACACGTATGGGACTATACAATACTTTTATATACACATACACACGCATATAGGTAGGGGTGGGTGATATCAACGCTAATAAAGATACACTGTTATAGATTTGCTCTACGGTAGTGGTTCTCAACCGTGTGCCATGGAGGGCCAAGAGTTTGCAGGTTTTCATTCCAACCAAACACTACACAGGTGATTAATACACCTTCAACCAAAGAGGAAGAACTAATCAGTCTGCTATTGTGACTGGTTGGACGCTATGTATTTTGACTATAATGTGTCTATTGATAGAGCCTCATCATTTCACTTGAACTGTAAACAGAAACGCTGTCCAAATTGTTGCAACAAGATTTGTTATCGGCCTGCACCAGTGAACCCTGGCCTGGGACCTTTGTCGCATGTCATCCCCACCTCTTTCCCCATCTTTCCTATCCTAAACACACTGTGGAATATGAGTACAATGAATACAATTTTTTTTTTGTACGTATGAACATTCTAAATTTTATTCGAAAGAGAGAATTTAGAACCTTTTCTACGCAAAGTAAGAAAAATAAACAAGGGCCCTGGTGTGCGTAGGTCTTTCCTGAGAAAAATCCTCTGATGTACAGGAAGTGATGTGTTTGCACATTTGCAGTTTGTTTGGAATAAAGAGAAGAAGAACTGGGTAGTTAGCATGAGCAGCCATAGCCACAATGGCTGAACAGACAAAGGAGGATTACCACTTTGAGGAAAGGCTCAAAACACTGGATTTAAGGTATTAGCAGTCTTTTACACCTTCAGAATTATAATAATACATCATGAAATCATCATTGAAATCAGATTGTGATATGAATTTTATGCCATCTGCTCAGCCCTACACACAGGCCTAGATCAAACCACCATCAGGTCAAGTCCTTGTCAATGACTCTGACTTGTACATAAACATGCCCACAACTCACCAATGTCATTGGTTTTCTTGGGGACTAGCCGTCGTTCCAAGCTGACCATTTTGATAGCATCCAGGCGGATCTCAAAGATGTTGTTGAGGAGAGCCAACAGGGGAGCCAGGGGGAAGGCCGCCACAAAGATGGTGGTGAAACTAAACTGGACCACTGGAGGATGGTGGTAGGAGTCAGCAATATAGAGAGCAATGGGAAATCATGCTGAGCAGATTTCATCTTAAATTGTGCTCATGAGTAATTCAGCATTCATCATTTTTTTTCGTAATTTGAAAATTTGAAACGTTCTTGCGGTCAGACTAGCTTTTACATATTTATGCTTTGTAGACGTTAGCTGGATGGAAAACAATTTGAATGGAAGATGAAAAATGGAAGTAAGATGGAAGATAGGTGGAGAAAACAACAGTGCTGTTGAGAGAGGGTGTGATTGTATGACCTACCCATCTCCAGGAACTCGTTGAAGAGGCTGAAGGCATTGATACCGGCCAGGTGGTAATTGCGCAGCCAATCCCGAAGTTTGCAGATGTCACATGGTTCCACGCTTCCATTTTCATCACGGCAGGCCTTCCTGTAACAGTGGCCACACTTCCTCTGCAACTTCTTCGTCGTTTTCCTCCGGAAGCAGCCCTTCAGCCAGCTGAAAAACACAATGGCTTAACATTAAAGGCCAAGTTGTACTTCTGTGTCAAAGTGCTGCCATAGCTGTGAGCATTTACAGTTCTATGTTGGCGATTCTGCCTGTAGACCAAAACTGAACACTAGATGGCAGTGGCGTGCTTTGTTAGCACGGTACTCCCATGCTATAACAACAGAAGTAGCAGTGTTTACATTCTGAAACTCAAAGTCTGAGGTGTCCTACAAATCAATACATTTGTAAACCTCCTCAGCTAGTCTCTCTTTGATCTGCTCTATTGTCGGCGGACAGCAACTGGATACAGGTAGGAGGAACTACAAAGCGGCCAATCACAGTTGTTGCGTTCTTGCGTCGCCCTGTGAGCAGCTACATTTTTGGAGAGGTGCGCATAAGCTACAGCGGCATCCTCTGTGGGCTACGCCAACACCGCAAAGACACTTAGACACAGAAGTAAGTCCTCCTCCTCCAGGAGTTATTTTGTGATGAAGTGTTGTAATTCCCTTTTGTAGAATACCCACTTTTGACAACTTTCAGAGAAGGGGTGTCAGTCAAAGGTGGGAGTATGGAAATATAAATACAGCTAGCTAGCTAACTCGTTTGTGGACACTGGGGCATGTGTGAAAATGCTATATACCTTGTGGCTGCATTGCATTCTGCTCTATTAAGGCCACTACTGTTGGTGGAGCAATTGGTGTCTCTGCTTCTTCTGCAATGGATTTCTTCCTGTATGATTGTTGAACGTTGGTGCAACAAGACTAAGAGTCTAACCGCCCTGCGACATTGAATTTTGTGGAAGCACTCCTCTCTCCCGATTGAGAGTCTTCAATCTAACTCCCTGTGGCACACTTTCAGCCACATGACCAAAACTGGCGAACGGAGCGAGCGATCCATAGAGCCCCTGCTGTCATGGGGCTAAAAATGTCTAGAAAGAAGCCCTTGCTCTTTGAGTGTGAGGGGCTGACAATGACACACAATGATTACCGCTGATGTTTTAGATAGCTGAAACATTTCCTCCTATCAAACTCCATTGTAGCTGCGCTGGAAATATCTTGATGCAATGTCATATCATCTTTATTTGGCCAACAAACAACAACCTTGGATCTCTGGGATGCAAGGTGTATCACCAAAAGTGTTAGTGTTTTAGGAATTAGGATGGTTTTTTCCCTTTAATTCCTGACCCTGTGGCCTTCTCCAATCCTTACCAGCAGCCTGATTTATAATTTTGGGTACTGTCTAATTAGGGTCCACAGTTTAAAAATCTTGGCCTTACGTTTGATCCAACTTCGCAATATTGCCAAAATGTGTCCTTTCTTAAATATGGCCGATGCTGAAACCCTTTGACATGCATTTGTTTCATCAATATGGAAGCCGAGAACGGCCGTGCTTGCAATTTATTTTTTTTAATGCCGTTATCTCGAGATCACGAGTTAATTATCTCGTTATCTCGAGAAAAAACGAGCTTTGTTATCTCGAGATAACGAGACAATCAACCCGTTATCACGAGAAAACAAAATGTAGTTTCCTCTTATTACTTATGTTTATCACAGATCAGGAGTGCCATGCCAGCATGGCGTCTTGACAACTGTAGCAACTGATTTAAGCTGAAAATGTCAGATCAAGGAGTATCCATTATTGATCAACGTATCAGACTGTACTTCAATCAAGGTCTAACACAGGCAGAAATTGCATTGTGTCTTTCTGTTAGAGATAACATTCAGATCAGTCCTCGTCATTTAAGGAGAAGAGCAGTTATGAATCCTCCCTGACAGTCATGACAGTGATCTTGAAGGTGTGATCAAATTAACCAGACACTCATTTTCGAGTTCTCCATAATTATCCCGTGATCTCGAGAAAACAAAAGTCGTTTTCTCGTGATAAATTATCTCGTTATCTCGAGAAATCGGCATTTTGTTTTCTCGAGATAACGAAATAATTAACTCGTGATCTTGAGATAACGGCATTAAAAAAATAATTGCAAGCACGCCCGTTCTCGGCTTCTGTACATCAAGACTTCATTACTATAATGTCTTGTTTTCTAGCCTACCAAACAACAGCATTAAAAACTCATGCAAAATGCTGCTGCTAGAATATAACTACTACCACTTATAAAACTACTACTACAACTACAACTAAGAAAAAAAGCTACTAACTAAAATTAGAAAATTCCTTCACATTATACCAATTTTTACCTCCCAATTCAAGCCAGACTGTGATGAAGTAAACTTGATTTGACTTCTTTACTGTAGCAAGCAGTAGGCAGGCATTAAAGACCAAAAAAAATCTTATCAAACTCTAAACTTGACATTTACCCACTGACACCTGTTGCCTTACAATGTGCTGAAGTGAAAACCGAGCATACTCACGGCACAGTGAACTCAAAGATGTTGTTGAGTGTCTGCTTCAGCAGCATGATGATGGCCATCTGGATGAAAAGGTCTGTCAAACAGCCACTGGGATGACACTAGAAGACACAGGGGCCAGGACAAGAGAGCAGACTGTCAAATTAAGTTTCATAGAGCAGGTTTGTCATAAAGTGCTTTACAGATTAACAAGGGACAGAAAAATAATGACAACAAGTAGACCAAGTACAACACAAACTCCAATAAACAGGGCAAGAACTTGAGTGAATGACGGACTGCAGGGATGTAAGCAAATAAAGGGGTGGCCGGTGAGGTGGGAGTTGAGGCTGCGGGTTGTGCCAAATAAATGGATCTTCAGCCTGGACTTAAATACTCAGACTGTAACTCATTCCCTGACCATGGCAGTATGTTCCGGAAGGAGTGAGTGCTAAAGGAAGGCTCTGCCCCAGTAGTTTCTTTTAAAATACATGAATAAGTGGTGAGTACAGCTAGGCTAGTAGAGCTGTCAACTGGCTTGTCAGCTGAGAAAAGATGACCACAGTTGAACTTTTGCCGGCCATTGACCATCAATGGCAAATCAGATTTCTGTGCCTACTCTTTTTGCTACCATCGTCAATTCCGTAAATAAACATTCTGCTTCAGGACAAAAAATGGATGATGAGAAGTTGATCAGCGCGATCCAGGGTTTTCCCATGCTGTAATTATTACTTAAAATAATACAGGAATAAAACACTTAAAAAACGCTGCATCAGTGACCTCCATTGTTGGTGGTAAAGGTAAGTTCTTGGAGGAAAATACTTTTAGGAAGGAAATAATTTAATTGGGGGTGAAATATTATTTTACTATGTGATTACCGTATCGAATTCCGATAAGAGTAGTGCGTGAACTAATATCAAGATGCACAAGTTATACAGCTATTTGTTACAAAATTAGCATGAGAAAGTATAGGTAATTATATTTCTTCGTGGAATGTTATCCTGATCAAAACTTTGTTGCTGCACAACACCCAAGTCAGGAACAACAGCACTGCCCATATCAGAAGTTTCTCTGAATATTTTTTTTTATTAACAAAATTAGTTATATTTCATTGCAATGCTATCACTTCTAAACCAGAAAATCTACCATATACCAAGACAATCACCCTGGTTCATTATATCCTTGGGCATAGATATAACATATTTGTATGCTGATATTCAGCGTTAATCATCTTTAATTTTGAAATCCTTTCTATTACTCAGAACTACCAGATCTAACTACTTACCTCCTCCAACCTCCACCTCCCAGCAATGCGCACATAGTTGCCTGGATGGCCATTGATCCTGTAAGAAGAGAATAGGACATTTTCACTGGCAGCACTGGACACCACAGAGACTAAACACATACACACACACAGACGCGTAGGTTGTTTGTTACATCACAATGTTTTTACAGCATAAACACATTTAATGGTGTTTCATTGCACCAATTTAAATTGCAGTTTATGAAAGATTCCCCGATCCCTGCTGCAAGGCAGGTGACATGAAATCCATCCATATCTGAGAAGCTAAATATCAAATTTCATATAGCTAAAGTTATCTCTACCAGCACTGTTGTATGTTTTTGCTGCACGTTTTAATTGTTTTTAGTGGTGTCCTCATTATTGTTGCATTACTTTTTGTTGTGTTTTCTGTTGCCTTCCCTATTATTGTTGTTGTTGTTTTTGTTGTTGTTGTTAAATTCTTCTTCTTATTATTGTTATTATTACTACTTTATTTATTCTCCCTTCTCCCCTTGCCCCCAATTTCCCATCAAGAGGCATTTTGCCCTGCCAGACTACCAGTGTAAATAATCATTTGTTCTGGTTCAATAAAGCTTAATAAAAATAAAATAAAATAAAAACAATCAGTTACAAACTTGCAGATAAGAAGCATAGACCCTTAGACTGGACTGCATTTTGGCTGATGGCATTTCTCTGCCTTTTCTACACTAGTTAAGGCTAGTTAAGGCCCATCTGATGTGGTAGGAGAGAAGTAGAAAGCATGAAGACATTGCTGTCCAATGCAGTGGAAAAGGTCCGTGCTTCTTGCTCTATATCTCAGAAGAGCATTTACAAAAGGTCCTGTAGGTGGCGATATTGGCTCATAAATCAAAATTAAGAGATCGTGAGCTCTCCCTGCAACTCTTACAGACATTGGTCACATTTTAAAGGTACAGGAAGGGATCAAACTGAAGCCGACGTTTAGTATCTGGAATTGAAGGAGCCTTTCACATCACAAAACTACATGCACTATTATCATGTTATGGACACTGGGCAAAAATAAGTGTTACAGTCAACTTAAAGACAGATGAACCGTGCTTGATTTATGAGAAACGTCAGTGAATACTGTAAAGGGTGAATGCTGTGAATTAGACAGTGAAAGGTGAAAATGAGATTTGGCATTGAAATATGCTGCTATCTGATATGCATCAGTCAATATCTCACAAATACTCCCAGTGGCCAACAGTAGAAGACTGTACTTGTACTGGGCAGCTCCCAGTGTGAATGTGTTGAATGTGTGTTCCTGCAACAAAGCAAAGCATATGCACTCAATCTACACACACACACACACACACACACACACACACACACACACATACACAGTACCTGCCCATGAAGAAGGCCACATAGAAGAGTGAGGAGAAGAGAGTGAAGAACTGGAAGGTGAACATCTTGACTGTGAAGCTTCTCTCTGTGGCAGCAAATGAGCGAGTCTTCTCTACATACACAATGCACATACACACCGACACAAAGGGAGAGAAATCCGCTATGAGATCAGCAGCAAAGCATACAGAAATGTCATATATTGATATAAGATATATTACAAAATAATACCAAGCCCATACTGTATGTGCATGTATGTTAAAATACATTCCAAAAATATCTTGAAATATTTGACTGCAATTCAATATTATGACATATACACATATTAAAAAAAATATGTATGTTAATATTGTTTTACATATATATGAAAATGTACAGCATCATTGAAACTATTTATACTTATTTCTATTGAATTAATATATTTACTAATATGTACATATGACAAATTTCTGAAAAACTATTCCCCTTTTTCTGGTGAAAAATATTCCTCTGAGGCTCACCTATCTCACATAGTTTGAAGGCTACCCATCTGTTTACCTATGGGGGGAGAAAGAGAGAGAGAGAAAGAGAAAGTATTAGATATTAGAGCCGAATATGGTAGTATTCTCTCTCCCAGAGAGACAAGATCGAATCGAGAATTTGCAAAAAAGTGTGAATGATTGAAACTTACAACTGCAGATTGAATTTACTGACATGTGTAATATGACCCAGGTACCTCATGAATAATTCAATCAATCAATCGTGAAAATGATTTCCAGACATGTAAGCATGGATTCTAGGAAGAAACCCATCTCACCATACTGTATGTTTACACTGAAGTGATGTTGCCACTTAACATAGACGGATGAATGTGTGGATAGACGGATGAATTTACCAGGATCAACAGGGTTTAGAGTTTGGGTAGGAGGATGAATTTACTAGGATCAACAGGGTTTAGAGTGTGGGTAGGAGGATGAATTTACCAGGGTTAACAGGGTTTAGAGTGTGGGTAGGAGTTTACCCAGCCCAACAGGGTTCAGGGTATGGTAGGAGGATGGTTACCAGGGTCAACAGGGCTCAGGGTGTAGGTAGGAGGATGTTTACCAGGGTCAACAGGGCTCAGGGTGTGGGTAGGAGGATGGTTACCCTGGTCAACAGGGCTGAGGGTATGGTAGGAGGATGGTTACCAGGGTCAACAGGGCTCAGGGTGTGGGTAGGAAAATGTTTACCCGGGTCAACAGGGCTCAGGGTGTGGGTAGGAGGATGGTTACCCTGGTCAACAGGGCTGAGGGTATGGTAGGAGGATGGTTACCCTGCCCAACAGGGCTGAGGGTATGGTAGGAGGATGGTTACCAGGGTCAACAGGGCTCAGGGTGTGGGTAGGAGGATGGTTACCCTGGTCAACAGGGCTGAGGGTATGGTAGGAGGATGGTTACCAGGGTCAACAGGGCTCAGGGTGTGGGTAGGAAAATGTTTACCCGGGTCAACAGGGCTCAGGGTGTGGGTAGGAGGATGGTTACCCTGGTCAACAGGGCTGAGGGTATGGTAGGAGGATGGTTACCCTGGTCAACAGGGCTGAGGGTATGGTAGGAGGATGGTTACCAGGGTCAACAGGGCTCAGGGTGTGGGTAGGAGGATGGTTACCCTGGTCAACAGGGCTGAGGGTATGGTAGGAGGATGGTTACCAGGGTCAACAGGGCTCAGGGTGTGGGTAGGAGGATGATTACCCTGGTCAACAGGGCTGAGGGTATGGTAGGAAGATGATTACCCTGGTCAACAGGGCTCAGGGTATGGTAGGAGGATGATTACCCGGGTCATGATCTGTATGGTGAGGTAGTGCAGGACGGCTCCTAGCATCATAGCCACAGTGTTGGCATGGTCCCTGATGAACTCCCAGCTGCCCTCCGACAGCAGGGGGGCTGCCACCACCCGAAACACCACCAGGGCATGGGCAATCCCAATTATCAGCACCATCTGGAACACACACACAACTAATATTGTACATTTCCCATTTGTCTCAAACAGTTCTACTGCTACTACTGCTGTTATTTTGCACATCCTCTTAATGCCGTAGTCCAGACCTTTTCACACTTTCATTCTTATTTCCTATTTTACATCTTCTAGTGTCGGAATTGTCGGGGGAATATGTTTATAATATAACCCTCTGGCTACGCTCTTATCATATTCTATTTTTCTTTGTTGGATCCTATTATTGTTTGCTACAGCAACAGCCTCCCCACAGGGATCATTAAAGATGATGAAATGCTAAGTTCATTAATCAGGATGTTGATATTATCAAAAAATATATTACACGCAATTTTTGTAAACAAGGTCTTAAGATAGTGTGCACAAAAGTGTGTGTGTGTGTGTGTGTGTGTGTGTGCAACCTCACCATGAGGGTCACCAGGATCAGGACCAGAGTGCTGCGGAGGTAAGAGTGTCTGAACTGTTTGGGATGACAGTCTGGGTCATTGACTATCTCCAGAATCAGCTCCTCCTGTCAACACAGACAGACAGATTCACCACTGATTCATTACAATTACTCTTGTGGCCATTTGCCAAATGCTTTAATTTAAAGGGACGCTTAAGCAACGGGGACTTAATTCTTTTTTGAGGATGTAATACACACAAATGCTCTCGACACAAATGCTGCTATGATTTCTCTCTAGTAGAGTCAATACAACATCCCAGTACCTCCTCCTCACACCAGTCATAGACCTTCCACTTGGAAACATGTCTGGCCCTGTGTCTCTTCCACAGCTCCAGGAATAGGGTAGCTGAGGATGACACAGTGATGTTAAATCAAAGAGAGGGGTGATTCAATGGGTTAGATTAGATTCAATTAGATTAGACAAGACAGAGAGAGACTCACCCCAGATCGCCATGAACATAGCAAAAGCCACAGTGCCTTCATTGTCAAATAGATGGCTGACCTGTGCACATGGGAATACATCATGTCATGTAGAATATGAAACATTAAGATCATGATCTGGCACCAAACAAATATAGACGTGTAGATAAAGAGCAGGAGGGTAGAGCAGAGTTGAGGAGAAACAGGACAAAGCACAGTAGAACACAATTGAGTTTATTCACCTTAGCATAGGTGCAAGTGTCTGAGAGTTGCCAGACTGGACATCTCTTGTCACACCTGGGACACATGATGGTGCCCGACTCACATACTTCCTTACTGAAGAAAGACAGAGAGAGAGAGAGAGAGAGCCTCAACCAAACAGTATGCATCCTTTATCTGTGCAATCGAGGAAAGTGAAACTAACAAAGGATATTGTATTTCAGTAAGAGTCACGTTATGGCAATGGTTCAGCTAGGGTTTTTATACACAAACATGCTTAACAGGAAAAGCTAGCTTCCAATGTTTTTCAAATGCTTTTGAAAAATAGCATTGGGGATGGTGCAACGTTTTAAAGCAAACATCCAATAGTGTTGCTTTGCAGCGGTAAGGGATAGGGTGTCACACACACACACACACACACACACACACACACACACACACACACACACACACACACACGGGGACCACCAGGAGTCCTTGAGGGAGTTCCAGGGGGTCCCCAGCAAACTGATGAATTGTTAAACTTCACCATTATTTAATTTACAAGAAGTTAACACAATTAGAGAATGTAGAAGAATGACTGTTTTGATCATAGTTTCTCTGTTATCTCTCTACCTACAATACAGATAGTCATGGAATTCTGGACAAAATCATATCTAACAATGAAAAATATTCTCAGATTTGGGTCCGAGAGACAAAATCTCATCAAATGGGGGTCCGTGGCCCTAATGTGGACTAAATTAGTGGTCCTTGATATGAAAAAGGTTGAGAATCACTGAACTAAGGTATTAATTTATACATTATTTAATAGTTTATGATGACTATTAAATAATGTATAAATTAATACCTTAGTTAACATGAACACCATTAGTAAATGATTACCAGACACATTAGTTAATGCTTAATAAGCATTAGTTAATGCTAGTTAATGCTTAATAAGCATTAACTAACCCTTAATTAACATACCCTTATTATAAAGTGTTACCCATACATGACTTCCTTTGCCTTACTATAGGCATTTTCTGCGCACAGTGCATGTCTCTAGGTACCTAGATTGGAGCTTTATAGTCAGGGAGACACTTGACTCACATGAGAGGGTTGGTATTGAAAAAGGCCAGCCCATACAAGAACACCACGACGCCCAGTACAGCAGCTGGCACCAACAGCTTGGTATACCAGCCCAGCCATAGGTAGTAAAGGGCCACCTTCTCCCCAAAATAACTCCTATGGGGAAGAAGCACACAGACACACACATTGCTGCACAGAAAGACTTATGTTATTATTACGTTATCACTCATAAACCTGTTGGTGATACTAAGAAGATCCACTGCACACCATTTATATACTGAATGGTCCTTCTTGCATGCACGTTAGATACATTTGTACATACATTTGTCTAAACACATGCAACAGATGCCTAATAAAGTTTTCTTGTGCTGCCAGCTTTATTTAACCCTCATCCTACCGACTGGGGTACCCGCAGACCCCAGAGGTTTACTTTTTGTCATATCTCACAGGTGCTTTATTCTATCATTCCAATTTTTCATGACTTTGTCAATCAATTTGTTCCTAATGACTTCATATCACTGTTTTCTGTTTCTGTTTTAATTAGGGCTTTTTAAAAATACCAATGTATTGGGGTCCTGGGGGACCCCAGTCAAAAGCACCCAATTCCGCCTATGCAGTTTTAATAGATGGAACTATTTATTGAGTTCATGTTTGCCATGGGTCCTAATTTAAAGTATCACACACTATCAGGGGGGGTAGGGGCACTCTGTCAGTCATTTTGAAGGAGACAGACACAGATGCAGCAGACACAGATTTCCTCATGTGCTCTGTCCACGACCCTAAATACTGCTCTTCCTAAGGTAAGATGATGTTCAAAGTCAGAAATACAATACATCATTAAATTTTTTTTGTTCAGATGACATTAATTACATAACTAATAATGTTTTGAGAAGAAATAAGTTCACATTTTGCTATGATGGTTGTTCCTTACAGTAGTTTATTCTTGGGGTCCCCAGGGACCACAGTCGGTAGTCCTTGTATGTTAAATATGTTGGTAGGATGAGGGTTAATAATCCATTATCTTTCATATCCTTTGCACATAACTGATAGGAAGGAAACAGACAGACAGGCAGAGAGACTGACAGACAGACTTACTGACCTGACATCGCTGACTGGCTGGCCAACAAACAGACCCGACCATCGAGCCCACTTCTTCTTCAGCTCTTTCTGCTTCTTCCTCTAGGAACCACAGGAGAAATCAACATAAACGCCAATATGCTCATAGACAGTATATTCTCTTGACACCACCTGGGGCAAAAATGTCTTTGAAAACGTTTCTCAAAAGCAGAGAAATCAGCAAAAAAAAGTTTTTTTCGGTAACACTGACGCTGGTAAGTGATGAAGCACTTATTAATGAATCAAGAATGACATTGTTAACTGATGTATTCATTACCTTTCTGGTAGCCACAGGTAATTATAATGCTAATGAATTATCTAGTATGTATGCTCATATAAAGAAGTAACATGGGAACATACCAGAAGTTGTATGTTCCGCTAATGACACTAATCATGTGTGGCTACATTTGACCTGATCATCTTCAAACATCCTCCATCATGTTCAGATGTTCAGTCTTCCTTATCATGCTGAAGAGTTTTCTTTATGTTTTGAATATGATTATTGTGTAGATGGACTCATTTAGAATATGTTTGATTGACTGATAATGTATGATTATTTTCTTATTATCTGCACAATGGAGGATGTTTGAAGATTACCAGGTCGGTCACTGGACTGTGTCCCCTGAGTGGCCACACAATGGAGGAGCAAATGTAAGCCCAGAAGCACCCTGGGGTGCAAACACTGTTCCCTCATGATGTTCCCGTCTTCCAAAGTGATAACGCCCCCACACACAGTGCTGGTTTCCTAGTCTAAATGTATGCAGAGTAGAATTTCCTTATTTTGTGATGCCGTGATCCTAACCCTGTGAGTTCATTACTGGACAGGTAATCTAATCAGATCAGTCAAAGGTCTCCTCACCTCATGGAGGCAAAACAAGGTCTCAAACACATCCTTCTTCAGCAGCTCTTCCAGGTCCTCTGATAGAAGAAGAAACAACATTAAACAAGTGAAAGGCTGCTGTGACTGATGGCTTGATGGTGTGTATCGGGGTGATGGAGGGCGTACTTAGGGCTGGGCATGACAGCGGCAATAAGTAAATTATTTTATTGTTTTATATTTGTGTAGGAGAGAGTTCTATCAAGCTTTTGCAAATCTCAAACCTACTGGTTGCTAATCAATGGTCGACAGAGGTCATAAATTACTTCATTCCCCTTTAAAAAGCAGTGATGAAGAAGTAATCTGATCCTTTACTTAAGTAAAAGTACCAATACAGCAATGTAAAAATACTCCATTACAAGTAAAAGTCCTGCATGAAAAATCCTACTTAAGTAAAAGTACATAAGTATTAGCAGCAAAATGTAGTTAAAGTATTAAAGTAAAAGTAGTGGTTTGGTCCCTCTGACTGATATTTTATTATATATGACATCAATAGATTATTAATACTGAAGCATCAGTGTGTAAGCAGCATGTTACTGTTGTAGCTGCTGGAGGTGGAGCTAGTTTGAACTACTTTATATACAGTTAGCTAGTTTAGTCCAGTGGTTCCCAACCTAGAGGTCGGGCCCCTCCAAAGGGGGGGATAAATCTGAGGGGTCATGAGATGATTAATGGGAGAGGAAAGAAGAAAAAACAAAGTTCTGATACACAAATCTGTTCTTAGTTTTTGGACTTTTTCTCTAATCTTTGATTTTTGCTGAAATATTGGATCATTTGAACATTCATTGAAATGAAACCATGTGAGGTTTAGAGGGAAAAATCACTATTTGGTGGAGCTCATAGACATCTGAAATGTGACCCGACTACACACTGCTTTTTGTAAGATGTCAAAAGCCAAAAAGGTTGGAAACCACTGGTTTAATCTTTAACAATGTGTTGTATTTTAAAAGCTTGTTATATTATCCATTGTGTCAAATCTCCATCTGAAAAGTAACTAAAGCTGTCAAATAAATGTAGTGGAGTAAAAAGTACAATATTTCCCTCTGAAATGTAGTGGAATGGAAGTATAAAGTAGCATCAAATGGAAAAACTCAAGTAAAGTACAAGTATCTCAAAATTGTACTTAAGCACAGTACTTGAGTAAATGTACTTAGTTTCTTTCCACCACTGTTAAAAAGTAGGAAACAGATCACACCCACCTCCAGTGTTGATGAAGGTATGATGAAGGATGAAATTGACAATTCGGATCCTGCGGGAAACAAGCAGAGCCTGAAGCATGGTGATGGAAGTCTGTGTGCAGGAATGGTTTGTTAACTAGAAAACTGAATGGGTTTGTATGACAGTGTGTGTGTTTTGAAGCTCCGGTTCAGAGTTGGCACATGTAAGTCATGCACCTACATTCTTCAGCCAAAACAAAAACTATGTGAAACAAGATCCTCATATTCTGACTCATGCCCCGCGGGCGTATAGCTCTGAGTTTAGGCGGTGTAGGGGAGAATATTTAAATGACCCCTCTCACACACCTACCCACTGGGTTGCCAGGTTTCTGACATTCGTAAGTTTTTGTGAATTGACGCTCTCAGTGGGACAGTCACATCCCTCTATTTCCAATTATATAGCCTTTTAATAATTTATTGTCCATTATATGGACTTGAATCATTGCATTGTTCATTAGACCTATAATAGGCTAATCTGTGTTTTAATTTAATTTGATTTCATTATCAAGTGCTATAATTTGGAAATGGCTTGAAAAATGAAATGGCTATATTGAATACAATATCAGTTATGCTAAATAAAATGAAGCTGCTGTCTTTATAGTCGGTATTGAATGCAAGTCTAATCAAAAACACACTGTGGCCTCTGTACTTGCACCACCTTTTCTCCAGAGTAGACATGAATGCCAACGCACAATTTTGCAGAAAACTCCCAACCATGTGTGTTTATCTCACCTCTGAATAAGAGCCTAAATTATTCATTGAGATATCTATTGTCTGTAAAGTTTGAAACAAATATACCCGCATTATAAGGTGTGGTGGGAAAATTGCTGAGAGATTATTTTCCTTTAGATATTCCTCATTTATCAGTTTATACCATAACTGTTGCATTAATAAATAAATAATAATCAAATAAATAAATACATAAACAGAATGTAATTGGAGTTTTAACTAGGAAGGTATTAAAAGAATAGTTCACCCAAAAATGAAAATTCTGTCATTATCTACTCACCCTCATGCCAAATGAAACACAGGTGAAATTTGTTAGTCCATATAACACACAGGGAGGCTGCAGCACAACTTGGTAGCAGCCTTCTCCAAAACAACTGAAGTCAATGGGGACCTGTTCTTTAGAGCTCCAAAACAAAAACAGCCAAACAATCACACTGTGAATAGAAAGACCTATACACCATTATTTGTTGCAAATCAATCAGCTGTAGTTAAGATTTGCACTAAATGATGGTGTAAATATACTGTAGGTCTTTTTGGAACTCTGAAGAACAGGTCCCCACTGACTTCAGTTGTTTTGGAGAAGGCTGCTATGGAGTTGTGCTGGCAACCTCCCTGTGTGTTATGTGGACAAACTTCACCTGTGTTTCACCTGGCATGAGGGTGAGCAGATGATGACAGAATTTTCATTTTTGGGTGAACTATTCCTTTAAAAAAGGAGGACCTAAACGCAACAAAAAGTTGAATTGTAGCTTTGTTGTTTATCACAGTCTACGAAACCTACTGATCCATCACTCCCTGTAGCTTAGTTGGAAAAACTCAGCAAGTTGCCTTGGAAGACCAACTGTTAACTCACAGTTGTCTAGATGTAAACCAATGCTGTCAATCTGTTTTTCTAAATAAAATGCCAAAATGGGTCACAGGACTAATTGTTACTATGTCCTTAATGTGGCCTAACAATTACATAACCATTACTTTCACCTAAGACAACATGGCAATCGTCAAACCAGTGTTTCCTGGACCAATCACATGGCAGAATGCACTCTAGCGGTTCCTGTTTGTGACAGAGGGCGAACCCCAGAATGTGTGTTGATGGTGGTGAGTGTGGTACCGTGTCGCATGTGGGACGCTGCCGTTTACATCTCCGCTCCAGTTGCAGGAATCGGAGACTTTCAGCAGGTACTTGTACTGCTCAAATACTTCATTGGGGGCACGCAGGCCAAAGAATATCTTGTCATCATGGAAGATTTTCTAACACACAACACATGCAACAGTTTGAATATTACACTCACAAAGAACCTAGGTTATTTGTTCATACAATAATCAGTGCAATATCAAATCATATGTCAAAAGAAACTCAATTATGGTAGAATGATCCGATAAGACTCACGGTGACTCTGATGTTCTTCTTCTGTAGTTGCTGGATGAAGGCTTCTTGCCTCTGAGCCTTCTGAGTGTCCGCCGGGTCGACCTTGTCGGCCACCAGCACATAGTCATATGACCTCTGGGTGGGCTGCCGCACAACAAAACACCACAAGTGACAATGGAGCAGTTTTTTCCACAGGGTCTTAGGTTGTAATGGACACAGTTCAGCAGGAAGTGCTGCCATTATATTATTTTAACAGTCTAAGAAACCAGAGATTGGTGGGCCTGTGATATCTTGGTTGGCCACGATAAACGCATATATGGAAACGGATTCGTATTGTTTGGTAGTTGATGGCATTTAGTTCTCAGATCTAGCTTTTCTACTGTTAGATCTGTGGCGGTCTGCATTCCAGGAGCTGTGATGAAGAGTAAGGCTAATGAAGAGTTGTAATTTCACTTACCCTCAACCTGCCTCATCTACTTCTACATCAGTTAAATGCTTTCCTACATTCCCCAGAATGCCTTTCAAGAACCCTCAGTAAAGGGACGTGAACTTGTTGCTTTCAAAGGTGGGTGTATGGGCATATAAATATTCTGTATTCAGCTAGCCAACTAGTTGGTGAACATTGGGGTGTGTCTACAATTGCGGCCATGCCCCATTGCATTCTGGTCTACAGGCCCTTTTCACATTATCATGGTAACAGCTTCTGCATTGAGAAACAGGTGCATTACAACTTAGTGTTGCCAGCTCTGGCCTTCACTAAATCACCCCACAACCTTCCCAAAATTAACACTGGTGTAGTACAAAGACTTTGTTGACTCCTGGATCTAAACTTCGCCTAAAGTTACCTCTTCACAAAAATAAAGTTGCCAGGGGAAGTTGTAATGCATCGGTTTCTCGGGATGTGAAAAGGGCCAGTGGGTGGAGAAATGGGTCTCTCCGCCTCTTCTACGATGGATTCCTGAGAGTCTAGAAAGGAGTCCTCGCTCTTTGATTCTGAGGGACTGCCACCAAAACCACCATGGTTCAGATACTTGAAACATTTTCTGCTGTCAAACTCATGTCGTCTGCTTGGCCATTATCCGTGGGAATAAGAAAAGTACCCCACCAAACAAAAAAATGTACCCAGAAATGCAAGGTTGCAAGGTTTTTAGAGGTCAGGTCTGGGCTCATCTCTGGGGTAAGATGACCAGGTAGATAATGACAGGCAGGTTCTGTGAGCATATTGTGTTTTTTTCTTCATCATTATGTTTGATTTGTGAAATGCTGTTAGGACGTATTGATTGTGACTAAAAGGGAAGATACTAGCACAGGGATTGAAGTTTTATGTCTGTTGCTTTTATATTAAGGTTGTCTTTGGATTTTTGTTGCTTGTTTTAGAGGATTCTATGGATGTTATGTGTTACTGTCTGTCCTGTTTTCTGACATCAGGGATCTTGTTGGAAATAAGTGTTCTCACTTTTACATGTTATCCCTTGGATTCATTGTCTTCTATATCCATTAATAAAATCAATCAATCAATCAATCAGTCCATCGCCAAACGCTGTACAATAACTGTTTAAGATGCGTCAGGGTGGATTTTTTCCTTGAACGTGTGATATGATTGGTACACATAATTGATGCTTTAGAGCAGTGGTTCTCAACGTGGGGTACGGGGACCACCACGGGTCCTTGGGGGGGTTCCAGGGGGTCCCCAGCAACTTGATGAATTGTTAAATTTCAGCATTATTTAATTTACAAGCAGTTAACACAATTAGAGAATGTTGAAGAAAAGACTATTTTGATCATAGTTTCTCTGTTATCTCTCTACCTAAAATGCGAATAGTCATGGAATTCTGGACAAAATCATATCCGACAATAAAAAATATTCTCAGATATGGGTCCGAGAGATAAAATCTCATCAAATGGGGTCCGTGGCCCTAATGTGGACTAAATTAGGGGTCCATTGTATGAAAAAGGTTGAGAACCACTGCTTTTAGAGACACAAGAGCAACAGAAAGACCTTTCAAGTCAACGCTGTCGCTCTTTATCTCCGCAGCAAACAACCGATAGGCTTATAGGCTTATATTTGCAGCGTTCAGATAAAATAAGAATAAAAGCCTGTAGATATTCCCTCTTTGCATGTTTTGACACAGCGCCCTCACCGAAGATGAGGTCATGCAGCGTCTTATCTGGTTTGCCTAGGAAAAGTATGGATAAGAGGCAGAGCATAGACAGGATGGTTCTCACCAGTACAGGAAGCAGAGGCTCTCTGGTGTCCCACAGCTCGATGTTCTCCTTCCGTACAGAGACAGGGTTAGCGTTAACAAAAGACATACTCCAGTGATTCTCTTCCCCCGGTCTAAGCAACATTTAGCAGTCAGCAGGCCCCGACTTGCCCAGCAGTGAAAACAGACCCTCGGATTTTCCCTTTCCCTCTCCTCTGTCTCGCTCACCGTTTTCCGACTACACGAGAGGCAATACTGTCACACTGTTTGCCCTTTTAGCTAACCTCAAAACATTTATGGTGCTAATAAAATGATCTGCTATCGAGAAAGCAGTGAGCTAGATCTAGATAGTGAACCTTAGCATGGGTGTCGGCCTGAAAGCAGATAACCTGTTTCACCACTGACTCTGACTGGGTCAAAGCAAAGCTAGTTTACAGCATACACCTGTAGAGGCTGAGGAAAGACTGGAGATTCCCAAAGGATTGTTTGGAGAAAGCATATTCAGCATAAACTGTATGGTTATGTCTACAGCTGTGTGGATACAAACCGTCTATATCACAATCAGAAAGTATACGTGGGTTGCCAAAGCACTCATGAATATTAATAGCAATTAACATAAACTGTACTTTAGTAAAAACATTCAGTATTCACAGATTTACTGTAACAGAACAAACTAAATAAAAAAATAATAAATTAATATCGTTCAGGGTTTACAGTTTTTTTTTCTTTTTTTTACAGTTTTTTTCCAGCAGCATGTTTGACTGGTCAATATTCATTTTTGTTACTCTTATAGGCACTTGTGACATAAATATACTGTACATATGCAGCAATATCAATAGTACAGTTTTCACTTTTTCTTCATCTGTTGATTCTACCACTGAACATTTCTGCTAGCAAGATAGTTAGCATCTTATTATCAGACTCATTTAAGTATTTTACTAAAAAAATATTTTGATGGATTTTTTAAATTTCTCTTATAAATTGATTGAAATCAGTATAGAATATATTATGGGATACTGTCATGGTCATCAGTTATCTTAAGACCTTTGTTTACAAATGCTATTAATATTGTTGCTATTAATATTTGTATTTTTTTTTTATATTAGTGAAGATGGAATCGTTAAAACACTGCTTAATTAACTTGTGTAAGAAAGAAAATAGCGTGAATAGAGTGTAGACTACATGTGAAATGCTTTATTTCACATGTAGTCATCCCGTCCACCATGTGAAAGTTGACCAGATTATCATAGTTGTGGTAAATCATAATACACTATCAAAACAATTACCTAATAGGCCTACTCCAGATATAACGGCTGTATTAACGGGACAAATGCATTTTCTCTCCATGTAAAATGAATATGGAGTGTCAGTGCTAATTGTTTTTTTTTTTTTTTTGCGTCAGTAGGCCAAGCAGCCCCCCCTTCTTACCTCGGCAGTTTTGAAAAACATGTTGGAGTGAAGTTCGCCTAGAGACAGCTACATCCATGCAGGAAACACATTTTCCTTCATAGTTTTCTAATTTCCTCACTCATTCCCCCAGCGTGCTCCCGTCGCCTCTGAACAAATCGCTGCGACTTGTCGGATATATATATATAGAGCTTACATTATCTTCTATATACAGTATGTACCCTATCTAACTTCACTTCCGCATTTCTGAGCGTTGCGTGTGTGTGTGTGTGTGTTACAGGTGCTGTCTCACCTGGAGCCACTGACGTCACCTCCTCCAAGATAGGGCAATCACATGCTGCATTCATGTCCAATGGGAAGGATGGTAGTTATGAGCTTCCTGATAGAAAATACTGTTCACCTCAGCTTTCAGATGGTAAATAAATACTACTAGAAAATACTGTTCACCTCAGCTTTCAGATGGTAAATAAATACTACTAGAAAATACTGTCCTCCTCAGCTTTCAAGTGGTAAATAAATACTACTAGAAAATACTGTCCTCCTCAGCTTTCAAGTGGTAAATAAATACTACTAGAAAATACTGTCCTCCTCAGCTTTCAAGTGGTAAATAAATACTACTAGAAAATACTGTTCACCTCAGCTTTCAGATGGTAAATAAATACTACTAGAAAATACTGTTTACCTCAGCTTTCAGATGGTAAATAAATACTACTAGAAAATACTGTCCTCCCCAGCTTTCAAATGGTAAATAAATACTACTAGAAAATACTGTTCACCTCAGCTTTCAGATGGTAAATACTAGCCTACTATAAAAATACTGTTCACTTCAGCTTTCAGATGGTAGCCTGATGGTAGTTCAGATGGTAGATGGTCAATAAATACTACTAGAAAATACTGTTCGCTTCAGCTTTCAGATGGTAAATAGCCTACTACTATAAATTATTGTTCATTTCAGCTTTCAGATGGTAGGCCTAAGTGCTACTAGAAAATACTGTTCACTTCAGCTGCCAAATTCTACTTACCGACTACCTGAATGATGTGTACGTATGTGTGCAGTGTCAAGCATAATAACCAGGAGCAACCGATGAATACAAAAAACTAAAATCATGGCTTGTTGACGTCTTAAAAGGGGTTTAAACATGTGACCGCTGCTAATGCTGAGATAAATTAGACCTTATTGTTTTTCCCCATATGACCTGAACGCAGCATGAGATCCTTCAAGGCAAACACCACACCACCGCTGTCTTACTGGCCAAACAGTTTGACAGTGTCATTTGCAATTGTGATCTGATCATCTCCTGAAGCCGCGATGCAAAACACTCTGTAATGCAAACAGTTTGTCGGTTACAGTCCACCAACTAAACAGTGTGAGCATTCAATTCCTACCTGGCAGTATGCAAATGTTAAACAAAAAGTAAAACACAACACTGAACAGGTGAACTCAACTCACACTGATAAGCAATAGGGTCATATTTCAGCCTGGGCCTACATCAGAAGGTGCTCATATGCGCAACAAGTATAGGTCTCAGACATATTTTATTATAATGCTAAGATAAAAAGAATTTGCTCGAATTTCATTTGTGATAAAAAAAAAAAAAAAGGACTGTGCTCTTTAGAGAGAAATACAAAAAAAATGCACAAAATGGCCCTCTAGTGCAGTTTAATGGTAGGCCTATTCCCTTTGCAGTGGATTTTCAGATGGATTTTATAAAATCACATAGTCTAAAAAAATATATAAGATTTACTTAAAAAACTTTTCGCAATAATTTGCACGAGGATAGTAAGTAATTTTAACTTGCTAATCTATTAAGTAAAATCTGCTATCCTCTAGAAATAACATTCACGAGTAAATAAAGTAAATTTTTCAAAGTACATTTTACTTGCTTATCTTGTGTAGTCAATTTTACGATGCTGTTGCTGTTGGACATGAAAAAAAGTGTAAATGTAACAAAACCCCACAAATAATATTTACTCTTCCAGGAATTTCTACACACCTATATCAAGTACAAATTTATATTTAACTTAACATGTTCAAGTTCACTTAGGAACCACTAAATCATTTTTCTCACATATTGGCCTCAGACCTTTACTGTACTGGGTGTAAATAATGTTGGTTTCATTGCATTAGGAGAATATTAACATTTATTTCTACTGATAACTGAAGGTTATGGATTGTTCTCCATCCTCCCCCAAATATAAAAGATAAATCCATACTTTTCCATTCCCTGTACATGTAGCCTAAATGCTATTGAAAACAGAAAACTGAATATCTGAGTAACTGTGTGAATATACTGTGTTCCAGAACTCAACCACCCTGTGACTTATGGTTTGCAGCAAGTCAGGTCAAATAATGAGGTCATAGTGAGGTCAAATAATCTCATTACCCTTATATTTCGGGACTATGCTGTCCCAATAGCACTTGCAAAGTATTTCAGTATCAAAGTATTTTAGTGCAAATACTCTCTCCAGAAGTATCTTGATACAAATTCTATTATTTGTCTACAAAATACGGAAACATGGAAAACTCTTAACGCCATCACCAAGAAGCAATCTTCTGGAAATCATCCTAAAAGTTGAAGAAAATGTCACTGAAAAAGTCAGGATTTCCATGCAGTTTGTTTCTATCTTTATTCATATACAGAGTACAGAATACGCATCTCATTTTCCCATTGGATCATTAAAGTATCATCTCATCATGTTAGGTAGGTGAGGTGAGCATGAGTGTGTAGAGACTCTTGTGCAGTGATTCTCAACCTTTTTCATATCAAGGACCCTTAATTTATTCCACATTTGATGAGATTTTGTCTCTCAGACCCAAATCTGAGAATATTTTATATGATTTTGTCCAGAATTCCATGACTATCTGTATTGTAGGTAGAGAGATAACAGAGAAACTATGATCAAAACAGTCGTTCTTCTACATTCTCTAATTGTGTTCACTTCTTGTTAACGAAATAACGCTGAAGTTTAACAATTCATCAATTTGCTGGGGACCCCCTGGAACCCTCTCAAGGACCTCTGGTGGTCCCCGGACCCCACGTTGAGAACCACTGCACTAGTGTATATAAGTGGGGCTGTAGTAAAGCAAAGCTCCTTTCTTTAGGCAGGTCCATATACTCTATCAATGTTTTACAAAGACTACCCATCACTTCCAAAACTGTCTTCCTATCTCTCTTCCTACACACTACTGTAAATAGCAAGCCAAGAGAAAAGAGTTTTCCCACTTGTCACCCTGATCTGCAGCTCCATAAAGGATGAACTGGAAAAAGTAACTGTGACAGAACTCATGGCGAGGTACACACTTTCTGATCAGTACTGATAGCACAACTACAAATTGAAGCAAATGAAGCCATCCATTTATTGTCAATGGAGCAGCTACAGCAGGACATTAATATGACATTTGAGATCAGAGGCTTGGCTATCTAGGTTTGGAAATGAGTTGGTCATGTTTGCAAATGAAGAGCTTCATTGCAAAATGGGATATCAACTAGGGCTGAACAATTAATTGAAATTTTATCGAAATCGCAATATGGCCTACTGCAATTTTCAAATCGCAGGAGGCGAAATATTTGTTAAAGGTGAAATGTGTGTCAAAATACCATTTTATATTAAATATTGTGGTGCTGCAGAGATGTCCTGGCCTACACATCATATTCTACAGACTTAAGAAAACATCTTTGTTTGGTACAGATCCCCGCAAAAATCACACCATAATCATTTTAATACGTTTTTCAATGAAAATGAGAATAATGATGTAAAAATTATCATTCCCTCTAATATCGCGAATCATATCGCAATTGCAATATCAGTCAAAATAATCGCAATTAGATATTTTTTCAACATCGTTCAGCCCTAATATCAACCGTGATTTATGGGACAAAAGTAAAGCACATTATGGGTGACTATTAAATTTAGGAGTCATATGAAGACACCTGCTTCTAAAATAGTTACGTCCAGGACAGAATCATCTGTTTTAAAAATATTGACTGATGAATTTCAGGTTGCAGCATTTTCCAAAATGGATATACAGTATATAGCATTTGACTGGAGAGCAATACGTTTTATAAGTAAGGTCAATTCTTCTGTTGTCATTTACAAGTGCCACCACACAGTGTGAGTGAGACAGAGTGTCTGTATCAGTCAGATCACAAGCTGCCTGGCACATTTCCTTCATGTCCTCAGTTGTCGTCCTGCTGTGTGCTCTTCCTGTAATTCTTGCGGTTCGTCTTCCTGAAGGAGACGAAGCCAGGGCTGGCCTGATGGCTCTTCTTCTGCTGCTCCTCCTCCTCCTCCTCCTCCTCCTCCTCCTCTGCCTCCTCCACACCTTCTCCTTGTTGCCCCCACTTCCTTTTCCTCTCCCCAGCCCCTGGAGGCCTGACGGCCGCCCCCATTTCCTCATCCTCCTGGTCTAGGTGACTTATTCCCTTCCCTCTCTCCTTGGCCTTTTCCGTCCTTTTCTCTTTAAACTCGCTCGTTCTCCGAGCCATGGCCCTCCCTCCCTCCACCCCTTCCCCTTCCTCCTCCTCCTCCTCCTCCTCCTCCTCCAGGTGAGTGAGACTCATCCCCCGCTCCTTGCCTCCAGCAGCCTTCGGCTCATCAACGGGATGTTCCCTCCCTGACCGGCCGGGTCTGGAGAAGATAATTTTCTGCTGGGAGCCGCAGGTGTTTTGACCCTGGTCCAGGTGAGGGCTCAGGGGCTCCTGCTGCCGTTTCCTCTGCTGCAGGCCGGTGAGGAACTGCCGGGCCACCGCGCTGTTTTGGCGGTCGCTGGTCTCGGCGACATCCTCCAGGTTGTAGTAGGTCCAGCGCTCGGGGTGCGCCACGTAATCCGGCACTCCTCTTCTCCCCGCTGGTCCGGAGCTGCTAGGGGGGGGGCGGCCTGTCTTGCTGCTGGGAAGCGGACGCGGAGGCGGGGGCGGAGGCGGAGGCGCAGGCCGAGCGAACACCCCGTCTATAACGTTGTCCTGGCCCAGCGCTGAAGAGGCGAGCTTGGCGACACTATCCAGGCACTCGAAGATACTGTGGCTGCGGCTTGAGAAGCCAGAGCTCCCCCCCTTCAGGCTGAAGGAGCTCTGGGCTCTCCATCCGGCGGCGGGAGCAGCACCGCCGATTTGAACCTCCCCATCTCCGGCATCATCATCATCATCATCATCTGAGGAACTCGAGTCTTTTAATTCTGTGTGAAAGGGCAGACCGGTGGGTTCTTCTTCAGGCTCAGAGTCATCGCTCAGTGAGAGGTTGCCTGGCAGAGTGACGTCATCCCTGGCGGACGTCTTGTCGCGGCCACTGCCGTTTTCCTGATCACACATGTTCTCATGAAGACTAGGCTAGGCTAGATCAAGAGCCTGGAGAGGGTAGCAGAAGATGTGTGTTGGTTGACAAACAGCAGCTTAGAACAGGCCCTTTTCACAAACATGGCTGCCGTACTTCTGCAGGGTATAGATCGGTTCTCACCATTGGCAGCAATGTTAAAAAAGTGAACGTTCTGTCGCCCATAACTCTGTGATCACATATTTTGTGTTTCAACATAATGTATAACACAATACAGGTGTTGTCACTGACATATCTTTCTGTTTCTGTTGTCAGACAATGCACCACTGTAAAAAAAAGTGATTTGATCGAGGGTCACAAAATGCTAACAGTACAGAAATTACTGTTAGCCTTGGTTAGCCAGTTAGCATTTTGTGACCCTCGATCACAGTGACTTGCGCAGTTGTCTGACAACAGAAACAGAAATATATGTCAGTGACAACACTTCTATTGTGTTCTACACTATGTTGAAACACAAAATAAGTGATCACAGACAGTTATGGGCGACAGAAAGTTGGCTTTTTAACATTGCTGCCAATGGTGAGAACCGAGCTATACCCTGCGGAAGTACGGCAGCCATGTTTATGAAAAGGACCTATAGGACAGATAGGACTTTCACCCTCTGATACTTGACGAAGCTAAACAAAGTCATGCAAGGAAATCAACAAACGATGTCAAATTGCCATCAACGGTTAATTGGGTTTCTGTAACCCATCGACCAAGTTGATCACAGTGTGAACGCATAGCGAGAGTATATCTCTAGATTAGGGCTGGGCGATAATTCGATATTATCGTTTATCGTCTTTCAGTGGAATCATATCGTGATGATATGAAGATATTTTGATATCGTGGCACACATTTCTGCTGTCTAAATTGATGATGACAAGCAAATTTTATTTAAAAACTCTCATAAAATGAGGTATGGTAGGAATATTATTTGAAAATTTCAGTTTTGTTTGACACCACACCGAACATTACCATTCGGTTCAATGAGATGAACATTAATTTGATTATTTAACGTGATTTTGCATACATGAACCATATCGTGATATATATTGATATCGAGAAAACTCCTTATGATTATCATGATATTGATTTCAACCATATCGCCCAGCCCTACTCTAGATTATACAGATGGTTGATGTAGAGTGCTTTTTATCTTTTCCCCACCATAACACAGACAATACTAACCTGGCAGGACCGCAGCTTCACTGTTATCACTTCCTGTAAAGATCACCGTCAAAACCCTGCAAAATCACACACAGACACAAAAATCAAGGCACATGACAGGTTCAACAGAAATGTATTTATTTATCTGTTCCATTTATTTGCATTACATTCTATTCTTATATTCTTATACACACCTATATTACATATAGGCCTATACAGAAATGACGTGCATACAGAATCTGATGGTAGGTTTACGAACATGTGTGAAATATTACTGTGTTTTATGAAGTGTGCCTACCATGTTTTTTATATTTCTGGTATAGTGTATTGTGTGAGAGGGTATCTTACTGGGCTTGTAGACTCACAGGTTCTCTATAAAGCTTGGGAGGATGTGGTTTGGTTCAAACATGATGACCTCCCGACACACTGGCATTGTGTTATCATCCAATCCGAAACACTGGAGATTTAAAGCCAAGATCCTCCATGTTAAAATATTAGAAAAAGCACCATTACACATCTTGGTTCATTTAACTTTGGGACACACTGCCAGGTAAGACTAGAGAGTATTAAACTGCTGATTTCCAAAGAGCCAGAAGTGTTTGTCCTGCCCCAAATCTGTGGTAACATAAGGTCCAGTTACATTTCAATTACTTTTATCATGCAATCACATCAGCACACATTATGTGAAGGTCCGGAACCACAAAAATCAGACCTTTCTCACATTGCCATCAGCTCCTCAAAACCAGATATTGAAGTGGTTCAGATGTCGTGATTTGAATTCAAAGTAGTCTGGGCACAATCGGGCCATAATGAGTAAAATCTTCTCTTTAGAGTCAGATTCAAAAATCATATTGAAAGTGTAACCATATTCCACAATTATGTACAGCTCCATTAAGAATGAAGGATGAGTTTTGGGCAAATGAATAACTTTATAGAACTCATATATCCACAATGTCCACAATGTTAAGGCAGCTGTGGGCTGTACTTCTTGTTGACAACACAGTCTTGGTTCTCTGGTTTCTACTAATTTAGACTGGAGTTGTTAATTTTTACAAATATCATTCATGTAACTGTTGACTGTCAAATGCCACACTAACATAGCGTTAATTCTTAAATTGAGTGACACAGTTGGTTTCCAATTTGCAGAGTTCCTGAGTTTCTAACCTTGTATCAGTCCACACCACACCTCCATAGAATAATGTTTTTTTATCATGATTCAGTTAAATCTTGTGATATATCAATAACCATGACATTGGTAGACGCACACAATAATCTTGCCAGTGTTTTTAGTCCAGAATTATTGAGTTTAATCGTTTCGGCCACTGATGCAACAACCCATTTAAAAATACAAGCGTATATTTGTAAAACAAATTGTGCCCTGAATTATTGAATTTGGGATGAGGTCACACACAGTTGCAACTGTGAGCACAACAATATGGCACAAGTTTGACAAAGTCTTGATGAGTGAATTAGAGTCCAGGTCTATTGCCCAGCCTCTTTCCCTATTTGAGAAATATCTTTTGAGCCCAAAGAGTTGTAGTTTGTCTGGATTGCCTGATTTGAGATCTTATAAAAATCTTATTGGGCCAGGCTGCAACCATTGCTATCTAACAGTGCTTGTGATCTGCTCTGAAAACACTGATAAGATTATGGTGACCACGTGTGTCATAGTTATTGATATACAGTCAACAATGTTAAAATATGTTATTCTACATAGGTGAAGAGAAAATTTGTCTTTACTGGGTATGTAGCCTACACGTTATTTTAATTTACTGTCCATTTAGACAGGGCAATTGACAACTGTCTTGATGCATTTCCCTCTTAAGACACACAGACACACACACACACACACACACACACGCACGCACGCACGCGCGAGCTAGCTAACTGGCGAGCTTCTGGAAGTGGCTTGTTGTGTCAGATATGCTATATCTCACTCCAGAATAAAGTGATGACCACTGATATGGACAGTGTAAACTGTAAATGCCAATTTTCCCGATACAGGCGCTACATGTAAAGCTGGTTTTAGCCGCACAAAGCCTGCATGTAAGACGGGTTTGTTCTGTTGAGAATGACTAGTTAGCATGCTAGTGCTAATACATTGACTAAAGCTGCATATCAGTTAAACCACAACCCACAGCCGACAGGCTAAACTGTTATTTGACATTCTGGATCCTGCCATACATTTAATTGTTTAAAAAATATTAAACTGCCATGTACTTGCCAGTAGCAACATTACGTCTGATATCCAGGATATGCACAAAAATCGCTAGGCAGTCTCCCACCAGCGTGAACCTCACTTCCGGTAGAATTTTGTTCGCAGCCTTCAAAATAAAAGTCCCGATGTTTTAACGAAATGATAAAAACATGTTAATCACAGCACTGTAAAAATGTCACAACACCGCCTCCAAAAAACTGTGAATATAGTGACAAACATTGTGGATAAAAGAAGGGCGACACTCTGCTTAGGCCAATGCAGGTGTATGAGTGACGTATAAACTGCATTAATTCACACAGAAAGAGGAAAAAAAGCACTATTTCGACTTTTAACTAGTGTGGCTGGAAAAACTACAAATTCTGATCATTTGAAATGAGGGTGAAATTGAATCAGCAGGATTAGAGGAATACCTGATTTAACATCACTGACTGGAGTGTGGCCAGAGGTGCAACATGCTTTAAATTTTCAACCCACAGCAGTGCAGCAGCAATTTTCTGCCCCATGTGATTTTGTATTAATTTATTCTTTAAAGGAGAGCACTATAAAGTTCTATAAAGTGATTAGCACTTTCAATTATAGGCTGCAATATCACAATATTTCTCCCTTTAGTTATTTTTTCCTCAACAAAACTACAATAGGAGTTTGATTCAGTAGATTAAACATCAGCTCTTATGTGGAAGATTGTGGGGTGACACAAAATTAGCCATAATTAATGTCTCATAACTGTCTGTCTGCCTTCTGTCATGTTGTGTATCTGTCTATCTTCTCAAAGTGTGCTTGGACCGCTCAATTGCTGCCTGTGGCTATATTTATTAGTGTGTCTGTACATTGTTGGTGTGTGTGTGCTTGTTATGGCCACTTACCATGTAGTTTGTATCCCTTTTTTCTTAAGGTAATTCTTTCTGCTTGTCTATTTCTATCTCTTTTTTTATATTATAGCCTAATATAGCCTATTATTTAACCTCTTTTGTGCCTGAAAGATGTAATTTAAATACTTTTATTATAGGTAGCCATTTTTAACAACTGTCAGGGACTAATGATGAAAATGAACTATCCTAGACTACACTAATGTAAATTGATGTGTACCTGTCCCTGTCAAATAAACCAATAAATAAAATAACCAATAACACCATTTCTCCAGAGGGTTTGCATCTGAAATCATTACACAACTCTGTAAATAGATGCCTACATTTTTAATATACAAAAGATGACAGCAGCCATATCAACAAAGGCAAATCTGGAATTCACACTTCCAAAATGAAGTTTACAAAGACAGCATACAAAAGATTAATACAGACAACAAACCTTATGTTAACAGTCTTACTTCTGGGCAAATGTATCACAAAGTAGTGTTTAAGTATTAAACTTCTCATTTTGCTAGTGGATTAATGGCTAATATACAAGTAACAGACGAGGTGTGAAGTGTTAAGCAGTGAAGCAGCTTGTTCAAACAGGCGTTTTGGAGTCACAGCCATACGTTTAGAATTCTATTCAATGGTTGGAGTAAATTATTTTAGTACAAAGACTATCTTGTACTAAAATGCTTTCAGGAAACGGGCCATTTTCACCACTGTATTATCAGCAGTGGGCCTACTGACCTACATGTATACAAAAATAGATATGCACAAGACAATTTGATATGAGTTAGTCTTAACTACCTGCTTGATGCATTAGTTGAACAATTCATATGATGAGAATTAACTACAGGGCTATGTTCCAACTAGTAATGAACTCTAGTCACTCAAAAAAAAACAACCAGCAAATCTTAGAGAAAAAGTATTCAGTTGCTTAAGGTGTGGTTTTTGGTTATTTTTTATAATTGCTTTGCACTTTAAACTGGATGAGGTTCACTCCATGGGGACAAACAAGCAAAATGAAGCACGCTGAAAGAATACGGAACTATACTTCAACAAGCTTGAGAAAAATTGGCCATGGTTGAGCTTTTCCTTGCCATTGGCTGTCAACAACAGCCAATCAGATTTCCTTGTTTCCCTACCGATGTGATTTTGTTTCATGAACAATAGTTCTGTCTGGCCAGTGCTAAATGGACGAGAATTTGATTACAGACTTTCAAAGCTTCCAAGTTCTCTACAGCAGTGATTCTCAACCTTTTTCATATCAAGGACCCCTAATTTAGTCCACATTAGAGCCATGGACCCCCATTTGATGAGATTTTGCCTCTCTAACCCAAATCTGAGAATATTTTTATTGTTAGATATGATTTTGTCCAGAATTCCATGACTATCTGTATTGTAGGTAGAGAGATGACAGTGAAACTATGACCAAAACAGTCATTCTTCTACATTCTCTAATTGTGTTAACTTGTGTTAACTTCACCATTATAACAATGAAATAATGGTGAAGTTTAACGATTCATCAATTTACCTGGGACCCCCTGGAACCCCCTCAAGGACCCCCAGTGGTCCCCGGACCCCACGTTGAGAACCACTGCTCTACAGTATTTATTTGAAAAATACAGGAATAAGTCTCTCAAAAAGGATGCTTGAAGAACGGTTGCATCGATCGTTGGGGTCCATGTTAAGTTCTTCAGTAAATTTACAGATTTTTTTTCTGTTTATTTTCGATTAATGCTACCCAATTAGCACTTGCTAGCTAGCCATCGTCACTCATCAACGCAATGTAAAGTTATGACAGGCAATACAAAGAAGAAAAAGAATACAGCAACACGTCAACCAAGTTGCTCGCAGTGTCAATGCACGCTGATTGGTGGAAAGTAACGTTCATGACAAGGACATACACTTATCAAATAGACGAGTTACTGTATGTTGCAAACATTATGTTTAACAGTCCTGATCCTTCAGCCAATAGGTGTATAATAAAACGGATGAGGAAATGAGCTGATGTGTGTAGAAGTCGATAGCCTATCATGGGAAATGCTGGATACAGAGGGGAGGGAGAGAGCGGATGGTTGTATACAAGATACTCAGTGGCCTCATACAGATAAATACACACAAAGAAAATAATACAAGGCATAGAAAACAGATAAATGACAGCATATGGAAAAGGAAAAGGAAGGAAAAGAGAAATATGCGTGCTCCATGACAAAAGCGGGCTATCGACTGTCATTCATCTGTGCTCCAAAGCGATATATTGTCTTGTTGTAGATCCAGGGCCACATCTGCCCAATCACATGCAGAAACCTTTGTCCCTTCAAATTTAATCTGACAGAAAGGCACAATGTTTCTGTAACACAAGTTCTGAAAAACCAGAGCGAATTTAAAGCAATTTTAGGTTTATACTTCAATTCATAAAACTGTAAGGTGTTTTTTTTTTTTTTTTGTAAATCTGTAAGTGTGTTAAACCATGGGCAACAACTTTGTTTTAGGTTTCTCTGTGTTGATTTTCCTGGGTGGTTCTTCTGGTCTGAGGTTCCTGTGGTGAATACTCCTTGAGGAATTTGAGGTGGAAATCTCTCACCTTCTCCAGGAGGACTTTCAGCTTCTCTGTGCTCGGCAGGATGGTCATCCTGGGGAGAGAGACACATACAGGTTATATGTTCTCATCTCAAGTGTTCATAGCACCCTTCTCCAAGCTAACAGAGAGAGACTGGGCTTGTAAAAAAAATGTTTCTACGTTCACTTTACAGATATAGATATAGATACCGTATTTCCTCTAATATTGGCCCGGGCCTTTATTTACCTCAGCTGCAGAGGGTACCAGGCCTTTATTGGAAGCAGGCTTATATTAGAGACAGGCCTTTATTTCTAATTCCCTCTGTTTGATAAGTATATTTGCTCATATTTTAGTACGAAGCCTCCTTGTTTTCTGATCTGCTTCTGTTGGGGTTCGTTAGGTAGCTGTTTTTTTGTTACTGCGACGCATTACCGATAATTACGGTAATCGACGATGGCATGCTCCAGAGACTTCCGCCGGCCGAGCCGTCTTGTGGCATACTGCCAATCTTGTGGCACTTGTACGTTACTACAAACTACAGTTACATTATATAACAGGCACCAGGCGTTTACCGGTATCCACCGTTGTTTTTTCCTTTGTTTTTTTCCCCGGCCTGTATTTAGGGCCGGCCTTTATTTGTTCATGTCAACCACGGCCCCGGCCATTATCGGAGACCCGGCTTTTAATTGACTACCGGCCACTATTAGAGGAAATACGGTAATGTATAGATTGTGCAGATTTGGATATTTGCATTATTCGCTGCTCAAAACTCCAGACGGAGGAACCCAGATGGAAAACGTATGTAGAGAGAAATTATAATATGCAAAAGATACATGTGATTGTATAGATAGAAACTGTTGTTTGAATGTAGGTCACTATTGTCATTCATTGTGCCCTGATCCAATCCAAGTGATCCTGACCGACAGAATTCTATTCATCTAGAGCAGTGATTCTCAACCGTTTTCATATCAAGGACCCCTAATTTAGCACGCATTAGGGCCACGGACCCCCATTTGATGAGATTTTGTCTCTCGGACGCAAATCTGAAAATATTTTTATTGTCCGATATGATTTTGTCCAGGATTCCATGACCATCTGTATTGTAGGTAGAGAGATAACAGAGAAACTATGATCAAAACAGTCATTCTTCTACATTCTCTAATTGTGTTAGCTTCTTGTAAATGAAATAATGGTGAAGTTTAACAATTTATCAATTTGCTGGGGACCCCCTGGAACCCCCTCAAGGACCCCCGGTGGTCCCCGGACCCCACGTTGAGAACCACTGATCTAGAGGCATGGGAATAACAACACCACAAATACTCCTGGTTGTTTCCAGGTTTAAGGAGGAGGCCAAGATAGAAGACAACTCACTGCCCTATAACGACAGAAGGGTTCCATAAATAAATGTCCCATAAATGAACCCCTAGGGCTGGGTATCGTTAGGATGTTACCGATTCCGGTGCCATTTTTGATCCTTCTTATTCATCCAATTCTTTATCGATTCCTACTGTAAAAACTGTCAGGGTTAAAAGATTACATACAGCTTCAGTGGACTTTGTTATATTAGAAAGACAATGTTGTGTAGTTACTTTTGGCTCAGAATCAGAACACTTAGATGATGCTGTTTGAAGTCATTTTATGGTCATTTCTGTGCCAGTTTTGAAACGAAAGAAACGGTCTCCAACAACTTCTGTCGTTTTGAAGAAGGCCGCCATGGAGCTGCGCTAGCAAACTTACTGTAGGCTGTTATATGGACATAACAAACTTCACTGTGACAAAATGGGAACCAGTTCTCAATCTCCAGCCATATAAACCCCCCCCCCCATTACTCAACTCATTTTACACCTAAAATTGGGATTGAGAAAGAGTAAAGAGGAAGACTGATGCCTTTTAGACAATTGGATCCAAGGCAAGTACGAAATCATGAGAGCTTCTTTATTTGAAACAAACCATGAAACTATATGTCTGAAGTCATGATTGGATACTGTGGCCCAGATTCATAAAACTCAGCAGTAACAGCTTTGCGCCACGCAAATTTATGAGCTTATTTTTTTACTTATTTTGAGCTCATTCCCACATATTCTGCAGCACTGTCTGCCAGAGTCACATTTCTGTGGCGCTATTGTCCGCGGAAATATTCTTAGTATTAAAACCGATATTCATACAGTGTTTGAATTCACCATTTAACTTGCTGCCTGGTTAGATGAGGCGGTATTTTTTGCACGCCTTTTTTCGCGTGCCTTTATGAATCACTTAAGGCAGTGATTCTCAACCTTTTTCATATCAAAGACCCCTAATCTAGTCCACATTAGAGCCACAGACCCCCATTTGATGAGATTTTGTCTCTCAGACCCAAATCTGAGAATATTTTTATTGTTAGAAATGATTTTGTCCAGAATTCCATGACTATCTGTATTGTAGGTAGAGAGAAAACAGTGAAAGTATGATCAAAACAGTCATTCTTCTACATTCTCTAATTGTGTTAACTTCTTGTAAATGAAATAATGGTGAAGTTTAACAATTCATCAATTTGCTGGGGACCCCATGGAACCACCTCAAGGACCCCTGGTGGTCCCCGGACCCCACGTTGAGAACCACTAACTTAAGAGACATGCGAATGATGTGCGGAGGCTGTTAGTGCTAAAAGAGCGTAAACGGTAAATTGAGGTGGTAATCCGTGGTTATGAATAGGATGTATGCCTCCCGCCGCGGTATCAGCCACTGCCGCCACGGTGACCCTGGCAGTACGTTTTATGAATACACCCCTTGTGTGTGGTAGAAGGAAGTGAACAGGTCTAACCTAAAATGGTAGGTTCCCTCCCTCTGACCAAAGCCACTTCCTGGAACGACACAGATCCCCGTTTCCTCCAGCAGCCTCAGACAGTACAGCATGTCGGGAGCGATGGACAGGGACTGGAGAGACAGGCGGGCAGACAGGAAAGAGAAGATTGGAATTAGCTGAGGAAACAGTAACTGACATTTGGTTGATCTTCACCTCATACCTTTTTACTCCACATGGTGCTTCTATTCTGTTTATGATTACAAATAATTAGACTGCATTTTATTGCTTTAAAATGCTGTGCTTCCTCTTATTTATCGCCTGATGCCATTTCATAGTGCATCCTTCACCTGTAACTCGAAAACCGTTCATGCTACACATACCGTTCTTATATCAAAACGTGCGGAATTCTGTAGATGTGTGCAAATTATTATTAAATTTGCATATATTTAATATATTTAATGAGTTATTGCAGATTTAGAGGCTTTTTAAAAACGTCTTTGTCATGTATCTCCTCCCACAGTTTTAATGCCACAAGGACGGTTCATATGTCAAACCGTGCGGAATTCTTTGTAGATGTGTGCTCTGACTTTTATTTATGATACTCCTTATAATTTTTGAGTTATTGATTATTAAATAAAATTCCATAGACATTCATTCTATTTATAACTCAGCCACTGTATACAGTAGAAACTCCATTCAAATTGCAAAATGCTCAGTACGGCATACTGATCAAACGTGCATGCATTCGTAATCATAACATTTATAGTTTATGAGTTATAAAATACATGCATGTCTATGGCCTTCCATCCGCTTCCATGATATTTGTAACTCAGCCACTGTATACAGTAGAAACTCCATTCAAATTTCAAAATGCTCACTACGGCATACTGATCAACCGTTCATAAGCTCATAATGATGACATGTATAGTTTATGAGTTATAAAATACATGGCTGTCTATGGCCTTCTATCCGCTTCCATGATATTTATAACTCAGCCACTGTATACAGTAGAAACTCCATTCAAATTGCTAAATTCTCAGTACGGCATACTGATCAAACCTGCATACGGTCATAATGATAGCACTTATAGTTTATGAGTTATAAAATACATGGCAGCCAATGAGCACCCATCCGCTTCCATGATATTTATAACTCAGCCACTGTACACAGTAGAAACTCCATTCAAATTTCAAAATGCTCACTACGGCATACTGATCAACCGTTCATAAGCTCATAATGATACCCATTATAGTTTGAGTTATAAAATACATGGCTTTCTATGGCCTTCTATCCGCTTCCATGATATTTATAACTCAGCCACTGTATACAGTAGAAACTCCATTTAAATTTCAAAATGGTCACCACATCAGCTTACAGCAATTACATGCAATTTGTTCAGGAAATGCTTTTCTAGTTTGTATTGTTGTTTCTCACAATGAAATTGGAGGTCGGGACAAGGGACCCTTGTTTGTTTCTCCCTACTAGGGATGCATTGGCCCACAATCGAAATCGGCCGATATTCACTCTAAATATGAGAGCAGAACATTTTGATAATTCTTTCTAAAGGCCAATAAGGAGAACCGATCCATGGCACCAACCCGAACCAACCAAAATAATAAAATGATAAAATTTAGAACAGCCCTATGCTGAGCCTATTTCTGGAAAAAATCAAGGACTGTCTTAAGGGAATAGTTCACCCAAAAATAAACATCTGGTCATTATCTACTCACCCTCATGTCAGTGTCAACCTCGGTGAAGTTTGCATATCCACATAAGTTAGCTAATGCAGCTCTGTGCCAGCCTTCTGCTGGGGCTTTACTCTTTAGAGTTCCAAAATGGGCAAAAATGACCATACAACAGCTTGTGCAGTATAATCCTAGTGTTTTGAAGCCAAATGATTGCATTGTGGGTCCAAAAGTCCAATATTCACCTTATTATCGCCTTAATTTTCTGGACTTGTTCTGCACCGCGCCAACCGGTACTACAGTAGCAGCAAGCCGATGCTGCCTTCAAACGCTGTCAGAAATACTGTAATTTCGAGCAGAAAACGCACTTGAATATACGTTGGCTACAAGTTAGCCTATTTATGTCAAACCTGAAGTACGAGCTTATGAGCAGCACACTCCAGATGGCTGTAGGGCAACCAGAGCTCTGTGAGTGGGGCAAATGTTGGAGATAATGAGGTAAATACTGGACTTTTGGACCTTCAGTGCAATCGTTTGGACTCAGAACACTTGAATTATGCTGCAGGAGCTGAGCATGAGTAATTTTATGGTCATTTTTGCCCTTTTTGGAACTGTATGCATATGTTAGTGTTTTGACTGACATCAGAGTGACTATATAACCAAATTTTCATCTTTGGGTGAATTATTCCTACAATAGCCTATCTAGCCTTAAACCTGCAATAAGCGATTTCAGACCCTGTAACCAGTCCTGAAACTAACGTGTGCTACGTGGAGATTTCTGTGAGACGTAATGATATCAACAACTCTTTCCTAAAGCTTGCTGTCAAAGTCGGCCCAAGTAATGCCGAAATCGATAAAGCGAGTGAGTAAAGGTTTTCAACTAGTAAACTTGCTACCTCCCTCTTCAAACCTGCAATATTTCTCCATAGGTACGTTTATTTTAGCCATTAGCCTTTATGCACGGTTTGTCCTTAAGGGCTTCCGTCCAGTAGCTTTGCTGTGTGTGTTTACAAAATGTGTTGCCGTTTCTGTCGCCCTCTAGTGGTCAGGAAAAAAATCGCTTAGTGTA